>NW_003852490.1:5093901-5109206 GCF_000181295.1 Otolemur garnettii
AAATCAGATTTGGCACTGATTCTCTTTTATGTGACACACATATTTCTGAGACTGAATTTAAGTTTGGCGGTAAATGGTTTAGTGGGATGCACATCATGAAAGAATAGGTTTGTTTATATTTATTTCAGGAATGTTTTAAGGGTACCCTAAGTAAACCAGGATTTTTTAAACACTAAATCATTTTAACATTTCTCTGTGAAAACTCATGTTAAAAAAATAAAAATTAAGTCTTTAGTGGACAATAATTTGATCCTGATGGAAAATAAGAAATACAACTATGTTTTATGAAATATCTTTGTTACACTGACACGGAAGTGACTTCATATTCTTTTTAAAATACCCTCTGGAGCGGTATAAATGAAAACATATTTCCCCTGACTTCCTTCCTCCTAACTACTCTGTACCCTGGCTTTGGTCTTTCTGCTCTTATCTGCCATTCCTTTTGTCCTTTCTTCTCCCCTCAGTTCTCTCACTTTGATCTACATTTTCTCGCAATTTCCAGTCCATTCTTATTTAATTTGAAACTTCCTTCTTTATTTTGCTAGTATCTTTTTTCTATGGTACTTAAATCATTCTTTTGAATCAAATAGTCACATTTACTGTGAAAAAGGAAAGCAGTGTCAGATGTTGCCTACTGTCCACAAAAAACAAAACCACAGATTAGAGTATTAAGATGCTTTTTTTTTCCTTTTAAGAAAAGAGTTTTTCTGTATATGTTTGATCAATGTGGTTTTATCATAGACTATCTGCTTTTGAAAAATAAAATAAATAAAAAGGAAGATAACACAAAGTTGCTATTTGTATATATGGATTAATATTTTTATTTAAATGACTTCTTACTGAGTAAGTAAATTTACAGATCTGATTTCTCTATTAAAAGAAGAGATAGGTTAAATCAAAGCAAGAAAGAAAGAACATAACAGATCAGACCATACATGGGAAATAAAAAAAAAAACAAACGATTAGAGAAGACACGGAACTGACACGTCAATTGAAACTCCACTCCTCACCTCAACTGCACACAACACAAAACAAACAAAGCACTCCATTCTCCTCACCAGAGAAAGGACAGACATGACATCCAAGCAAAACAGGAAAGCAAGACAATATAACTTGATGTGTCCTTGAGTTGAAATTGGTTTGCCCTTTTTGCTATAGACTGTAGCCCTAACAACCTTCCATTTCACAGCTGCTATGACACATATAACCTATGATATAGGTATTGTTTCAAGAATTTTACAGACAGAAATTTTTGCAACTTCGAAAGATTTAAGTAATTTAAATCTTGACCATGCCAAGGTCACACTATTGGTAATAGGGATAATTAAGGATATTTTTGATGGCAAGTTCAATGTTCTGTTCTTTATATCACAGTTGCTTTAAGAGCTAACTGTATGTGTACCTCAGAGATCTCTCAAAGAAATAGCTAGCAAATGATAAAACAAATAATTTAAGATTTAGAGAATCTTTCTTTCTCTCTCAGTCCTCTCTCCCTTGCTCCCTCCTTCCTTCTTTTTTCTGTCACTGATAAACTGAGAAACCAATTCACAGCATTTAATGAGAATGGGCATATCAGATCATTCATTGATATGTTAGAAATCTGTAGCAATGCAAGAAGTGAAGGGAATGAATCAGAAAAAGTCATTACCTTAAAGCGTGGAGAGTTTCTGAGGAGACAAAGCTTAGATGTGATTCCAAAAAAGCCATTGTCATGCATCTAAGAAAAACATGGAGCTTTGCAGTGTTGAAGGAGACTGGCCCTACAGTAATCCAGGGAGGAGTTCCCATTCCTGATCCTGGCTCTCTCCCAGGTCCCCACCTTCCCCTACCTAAGCATCTGGGTAGAGATTTCCCAAGCCAGCTGGTAAAGTAAATGTTTGTTGTACAAACATTTGTTGTACAAAATGTACAAAATGTACAAAATGTTAGTTGTACAACAAACTATTTGATGCTATAGTTTTGTAGGGAACTTGTTTTAAAAACGTTGTGTTGAAGAGAATGATGTTTATCTAACAATATAAAATATCATAGACATCATATTTTATGCTGATGAGTCAGTACTGTTTCCATATAATTTTAATGAGTCTTTTCCCAAAGAATTATTTGTAGAGATGGCTTGTTTAAAAACCAATTATGTGAAAATTAAGATCTTCTCTGAATCTCATTCTACTTGAAATAAACCAATTTGAAAATCAATATCTATATTGTTCATCTAATTCCCTTAAAGATGTGGAAGCTAAAATTTAATTTAGAAGGTGGGATATGCTAATTATTCTCTCTAAACTGTTGAGGACAAAAGAACATAAGTAGGTTTAAGAAAAAGGACTTATATTTTAATATAAATTTATGTACATTAATATTATCTATAACTCCATTATATAAGAACTCATATCATTCATTCCTATGGCTTTTAAGCCTATTTCAAAGTAAAAATTATATTCACATATGTCAGTGTGAACATTGTAATTAAACATGCTTTTGGAAATAAATAATTGTTAGGCGTTCTCAGATCCAGACATCCTAATGCAAGGTAAATAAAATCCAAGGCTTTAGATATGCCCATAATTGCATCTAAATCTCTCATGTCTGGGAGATTGAATAATCTTCGAGCTATAGGCCTTTCATGAGCAAATGTGTAGTGTGTGTGTTCAGGGTCCTCAGCTGGGGAGCTGGTGTATATTCTTCAGAATCAGAAATAGCTTCATTTTTCCCAGAGAGAAACTTCCTGTTCTTAAAGAGCAGAGGCAAGAGAAGTAAATATGCACTATCCACAGGTAATTAGAGAGCTGCAAAGCTATGTTTCAGGCAGTAGCTCGGTCAGTGAGTGCTGCTTTTGTGAAGAACACAGTCACACTTCTGTTTACTTCCTGGATCCCTAAGCAGCCCAAGCTGCAGCTGCCTGAGAGCCATCATCTCCTTGATCAAACTGAGAGTTTGTGTTCTTACTTTCAAGAACCCCTTGCTTTCTGTTCTTATCTCCCATGATGAGGGTCTGTAAAGCAGATGTTCTGGTATAAATCTGTGCGCCTGGAATGATTTACCCCCTTGCAGTAAATCATCCTTCTCCAGTCTCTTCCCAGGAAATCTTCCTTCTCCTTCTGGAAAATATGAACGTGGTTGGCCTCTGTGCAGTGGGGAAGGTGGGGGAACATTTCCTTCTAGTCTTCAGTGTCCCTTCGACCACTACTCACATCTTTGATCTTTGAAATGAAGTAATCAAAAAACTTCTTTTGCAAGAAAAAAAAAAAGCCAGAAAAGTTGTTGAGATGCTAAGTGACATAGGAGGCACTTAAGGTGGGACAAAGTCCAGGACTGGTTGTTTTTAAGCAGAGGCTGGTGTGACCTACCTGCCTTCTTTGTATCTCCAGGGAGCTTTCAGCAGAAGGGACAGGAGCTGACAGCCACCACCATTGCTTCTCACTAAGGTGATTGATCAAAAAAGAATATCTTAGTCCCTGTTCAAGCCCTAATAGAAGCCTCACTACCCCTTGGCACATATGACCACTTTAACTCCGCACAACTCAGGAGTTTAGAACATTTCCCTGTAGGGAATTTAATGGAGATTGTCTGCTGAAAAATTTTAGAACTTGGCGGGAACCAAGGCACACTCTCTAGATTGGCCAGATACACTTCTTACTTGTGAGAAAACTATCTGACTCCTAATTTCACTTTCACAGCATGGCTATTGCCACTGTCTGCCGGGAGCCCTGGGAAACCTAATTAGATACACAGGGGTGAACATTTTACTTTCAGTCAAGGGAATATTCCTTCTGGATAAATCACTGTGGGACTCTGAAAAATAATGGTGTTTGGCTTGATTTTAAAAGAACCAAACGAGCCTTCGGATTCTTTGGCTTTATTTGATATTTTAACACAGGAGACAATCTGCTGGATAAAGGGTTGGATAGTCTTTCTTGAGGGCAATTTTAAAACAAGACTTTTACACAACAAGTGTCTGTTTGACTAAAATTAGAGTGCAGCTGTGCATCCTCTACCAATTTTCTCTAATTCTCTTTATATGATGAAAGAAACCGATTTTTCCCCATCCTTTCTACAAGACTGAATGTTTGCAAACAGTATCGTCCTTTCAGTAAGAAAGACTCAGGGCACTTACTTTTTGAAAAGCTAGCCTATGTTACTATTTACCTGAATCTTACTGTATGCATTTCATGCAGGTTTCTTCCACACAAGTGGGTACTTGGCAGAGCTATTGCAACGAAGTGCCACAGACACTCTAATCCGACTCACTGTGTCTGCTTACAAGTCCTCCTCCTCTTGTGTGGCTGTAGCTCTGCTCATAAGCCATGGACCTCTAGTTTTGCACAACTGTGGGCATCTGATATGATGCTGAGCAGACGGCATTACCCGTGAGGAGTCTCTTCTCCAGCAGCAGGCGGGGTGCAGAGCTACTAAGCTTATGAAGTCTCATGTTCAGTGTGACTGAAGTAAACTCACAACTGCGTCTTCAGGAGGCTCAGCCTTCCCTTGAGCCCTGCTGTGCTGATACAGTCTCAGGTTGTGGTTTAGTATTTCAGTTCTTCTGAAGGAATGGAAAACCTCACTCAACCGTAGTTTGCTTGGATGGAGCTCCTATCTGCTCTGGTTCTGCTCATCTCTCCATGAAAGCCTGGACTTTAGCCTCATCTAGTCCAGATCTCAATTAATTGGTCTCCACCTCCTATTTACCTTGTTCTGAAAGACAATGTTTTCATAACACTTGTTTTCAAACATCGTTCGGAGTTTATGATTATGCCTTTAAGGCTTGTGCATCAAATTGAATTGACTTAGATTTTGATGATGAAATTTATCAAGCCCAAGTTTCTCCACTATCAGACAATTGTGCTGGGCTGGTGGATAACCTTATTTATCTCTTCAGGCTGATCTTATGTAGCTTGTTCTTTCTTTCCTCAAACTCTGATATCCTGTGTTCTCAGAGGCCAAATTCTCCCAGCATTACTACATTACTATTTTTTTTTTCTGTCTGTTTCTTGCCTCAGTGTTTAGTATGAGATTGATGGTGGAATGGCTGGTGTTGATGAGGGAGTAAGGGGGAGGAATGCATTAAATGATGTCAATCAAAGAGCATCACAGTAGAGCTGAGAAAAGCAGGTTCTCATTTCAGGTCTCCTACTTAATATTTGGGGACCTTAGTCACATAGTGGTGGGTCCTCCACTTCCAGGGCTGGCCTCATTAACAGCAGACATGATTCCTGTCTAATGCTTCACTTTCTTTGGAGGGAGTGACCAACATGATGGATTTGTTTTGTGGTAGTATTCACATGATGCCATAAACGGGTATATCACGAGTTGCAAGGTCTTCAGAGGGGACACGAAGAAGACTGCCTCTTAAATTCCACCTATTAACTTAGAAGCCAAACCACTCACAGCACAGCAGCTCTGTGATGGGCATTACAGGCAAGCAGCCAACCGATCATGTTAGCTTTCCTGGAATGGTGTAACAAAATACCATGCACTGGGCACTTAAACAATAGATGTTTATTTCTCATCATTCTAGAGGCTGAGAAGTCCAAGATCAGGGTGCAGAGTGGTCAGGTTTTGCAGTAGATCCTTTTCCTGGCTTGAAGATAGCTGGGTATTTTGCTGTATCCTCACATGGGGGGAGAAAGAGAGAGACCTGGTCTCTCCTTTTTATAAGGACACTAATTTCATGATGTGGGCTCCTCCCTCATGGCCTGATCTGACTTAATTACCTCCCCAAAGACCTATCTCCACCTGCTATCACATAGGGACTTAGGTTTTAAACATACGACCTTTAGGGGAACACATTTTCATTCTATAACACTAATCTGTATAATTCTTCAGCTGAGTTATGTCCCTGCTGTCAAACACTTCTGGAGGGATACTTGATACTGTATTTTCACTTGCAAGATCTGTGTTTCTTTTATTCTGGTTAATTATTCTATTTTCATTTTTTTCTCTGCTCCCAGGAAAATTTTCCGGTCTTATGGGCATACATAAAACTCAGCCATATATTGGGCAGCACCTGTGGCTCAAAGGAGTAGGGCACTGGCCCCATATGCCAGAGGTGGCAGGTTCAAACCCAGCCCCTGGCCAAAAACTGCAAAAACTCAGTCATATATTGGTTGTACTTTTAACTCATTTCTTTCTAGCGTTCTCCTACAATACTCAGCCAGAAGTGACTTCACCTTCCTCTGAATTACCATTCACTCAGTCAGCAGTTTAAAACATTGTGTCCTGCTCCATGCACATCTTGTAACTTTCAATACTTAGAACATGGAAAATGAAAAACTAGAATACGAACATTCCCAAAATGTCTGTTGAATGGATGAATGAATATTCCATTTTAAAAATAAGTCTTTTATTTTAAAATAGCTTTAGATTTAAAAAAAAAAAATAGAGAGGATAATGCAGAAAGGTATATATCCAGCACCCAGTTTCTGCTGTTGTTAACATCTAACACTGATATGGTATTGGAATATTTATCACAATTAGTAAACCAGTATCAATGCATTGTTATTAACAATTTTATTCTGTATTCAGATTTTTCTGTTTTTCCCAAGATTTATTGACATGTAATTGATAAAGTAAAAGTATATATATTTAAGGTGTACAATGTCATATCTTGAGATATGTATACATTGTAACATGATTACACAAACATGTGACCACAATTAAGCTAATATACCCATCAACCCACCTCGTTACCATTCTGTGTGTGTGGCGGGAACACTTGAGATCCACTCTTTTATCCATGAGGTTAGATCTTTTCCAAAGGGGAGATGTTGGTTAAAGTTTATACACATATCGTTACAAGGTGAATGAGTTCTGGAGACCTAACATACAGCGTGGTGACTTTGGTTAATAATAAGGTCTTATGTACTTGAAATTCGCTAAGATTTCTTTTGTTTTTATCTAACGTCCCTTTTTGTCCTTCGGAGTCCCATGCCGGGTGCCCCATCACCTTAGGTCACCATGTCTCCTGAGGATCTTCTTGCCTCTGACATTTTCTCAGACTTTCTTTGTTTTCTTATGACTGTGAAAGTTTTGAAGAGAAGTGGTTAGGTGTTTTGTAGAGTGGCCCCTCAGTTTGTGTTTGTGTTCTGTTTTACTCATATTAGGGAGTCTGGGGGGAAGAAGACCACAGAAATAAAGGGCCCACACTTAAGCGATAGAGAGTTATGCCCCACTTCCCGGAAGTCAAGCATATACATAGGTATGTGAAATTCTTCTGCGTGGAGGATTTATTTGTTCCCCCACTTATTTATTCATTCAGTCATTTATTTATTTAGATAGTATGGACTATGGATGTTGGACACCCTGGGTAAAAACTTAATCTATGTTTTTCACAACTAGATCAGAAATTCCTGGGTTTTTAGAATAGATTCATGCTTCTATCTGTCCCTCTGATGGCCTGACACAGAACAGATGCTCCCCAAATTAACAATCGTTGTTTGATAGAACTAAAGTAAGAATTAAGTTCCCATATCTGTAATGATATCCTAAGCAGTGGTTCTCAACCTGTGAGTCACACACCCTTTGGGGGTCTCCTGAATATCAGATATTTACATTATGATTCATAACAGTAGCAAAATTATAGTTATGAAGTAGCAACAAAAATAGTTTTACGGTGTGGGTCACCACAACATGAGGAACTGTATTAAAGGGTTGTGGCATTAGGAAGGTTGAAAATCACTGTATGTAGCTGGTCTTGATATTATCTTACTATACTTCCCTTCCTTTCTGTAGAAGATGTCAGAGGTTGAAAGGCTCCTGGAAGGAATTTAATAAAACCTGCTCATTTACTATGGTAAAACTTAGGACTGGAGAAGAAATTTATGAACCCACATGTGGGATGAGAACCAATTTTTTTCTGACTTCCAAAGTGATGCTCTTCAGAGGTCATGCCTGCCATGGGCCCTGCTACCATGTCTAGTTGGTATGACGTGCTCAGCACAAGTTGGTTGACTCTGCATCTGTAGGCAAAAGTGAGCCATCAAAGAGATTTTCTCTGTTCTTCTCTGCTCTCATTTTGTGAATTTGGACTTTTAGAGGATCTCCGAGGAATAAATGCAAGAAGGAGAGTAGATAGATGTTGGAGTACGGACACTCTGAAAACCTGAGCGTCAGTGGCATTGGGAAGAATGGAGCAGATATATTGACAGAGATTTTAGAAGCATAATTAATATAATCTGGTTGACAACTAACATAGATGGTAAGGAAGCAGGAGATGCCGAGGGTGACGCTGAGACCCTTGGCTTGGGTAACTATATGGAACTTGGTGTCACTCATCAAGACAGAGTAGGTTTGGAAGGGATGGTGAACTTGTTAGGTGTGAGATACTTGGTAGGCTCTCGGTGCTTCTGTAGGCCGCAGAAGCTGTGTATGCAATTTAAGAGAGAAGTTAAAGCCCATAGTATTAATCCAAAAGTTAATGTCAACCAGTTATGAAGCCCTTAGGAGGGGTGATATCACCAAAGGAAAATGGGGCAAAGACAGGTCAGAAGATTGACCACTTGAGTTCACTCGGGCTAGAGGACGGAAGATGGAAACAGAATAAGAAGTGATGGGAGAACCCAATGTGGAACTGTGTGGGAAAGCCTGGTAAAGAGGGCTGGTCAGGTGGTTAAAGACTGCAAGGAGACCAGAGATGAGGTTTCAAATGAGGACACCAGGGAGGGCAGGTCAATGATGATCTCAGCCAGAGTCCTGCCTGTGGAGAGGTAGACGACCTTGTGGAAAAGAGCCCCAGAGGGCGGGACAGATAACAACACTTTCGTTATAGTTTATTGGCTCAGATACCCTTCATCCCCAAACATTAGGGACAGTTACATGAGAAAGAGTTTAAGTTAAATAAGAAAAATGTCTTAATTGTTTTTATGAGATGTACAGATGGGTTAATGGGGTTTTAGCATCTCTCATTTGGGAAAGTTTCAAGACTAAAGATGCTGGCACTTGAAGTTAATCTAATATGCATAAAGATGGTCTCTGAATTCCCCTGTAAGCTTTAGATTCTTATTTCATAAAGTTGAATATATAAGACTACAAGGAGATGGTTTTTATTTTTGTAGTATATGTGAAGGATAAATTTGCCCTGTCTGAAAATATTGAATTTTCTAACTGGTTGATTTATGCAGAGGTCTCTGAATATTTCAGTATGTAATCAATTGCACTTTTAATAAACCATAAACCATGTTTACTACCTTATTTATCGAATTTAATCAGAGTGACTTGATGGCTAACTAGTACAATGCTGTTGACAGCCCCCAGACACTGACTCTAATTTACTGAAGACCATATTAAAGCAAGATGATAGGATGATTATATTCTTGGAAAATGTAACAAAGGAAAGCAAAAGGAAACATTTTTTGTTTGTTTGGAGTCAGAGTTTGTCTGGGAGATAGAAAGAAGGCCAACATTGTAAGAACTTTCCTGTGGCTCTTCACATCTTTTAAGCGGGTACAGGCGACACAAGACTCCTATTAAAAATAGCCTTCACTGCTCCTCACAGCTTCACTGCTGATTTTACCCAGGGGTGTAAATAGATTCAAAGGTCATCTGCGTCTTAATATCCCATTTCTCTCTTTTTGGAGTGGTTTCAGTTTGAGTCAATCTGAAGGAATCAAAAGAGCCCTTCCAGCCCCTACAGAGCCTCTCTCAATCCTCTGGGTCTTAACACTCCAAATGATTTGATTATGTTTGGTTATAGTAGCATTATTGATTTAAGCTAGAGGTGGCCGGGAAGGGTCGAACTGTGCTTTCTATTTCCTTATAGTCATATAGATTAGAATCTGTTACTCCCTACATCATCTAGGAAACAAGTACCATCATCTTTCTAAAAACAAAATGCACTGCAAAAAATTTTATAGACTTTAAGAGGGCTTTGAAGAAACAGGTTGGCACAGTAATAATCTGGTTATCATGGAGCAGTTTTCTTTGGTGAATAAGTAGCACTGTGTTTACACACAGAAGGAATACAGCTTACTGAAAATCCCTCTGTTTGGTTTTGACAAGTTCACCGAAAAAATTGACAAAAGAAACATTTATTTTAGACAGTGCTAGCCGATTCAATAAAGATTCTGGTGAACTAAATTTTTAAGATTTTTTGGCTCACAGATGGGGAAGTTGTTTTCCTTACTTCCTTGTGTTTATACATCAAATACCCCTTGATGAATAGCAATCAATAATATATAACCTTTTGGGATGAAGAAGAATAGTATGAAGGACCAAGGTGGAGTTTTCTACTTGCACTTGGAGTAGGTCCGTCCGTACGGGGGGTGGGGGTGGGGGTGGGGGTGGGATATACAATACCCCTGTGAATAGTGTAGGATTCATTCCCACATTTCACTCAGTACAATGTTCATGTCCAATTTTTTTTTCTTGCATCATATTGGGAGAAGAGTTGTCTTGGGGCACGTATTAAAAACACAAACACTAAAGAAAGGTGATGAACAAAAAAAAAAGACCTGTGCATGATTTTCATGATATTCGACACCACAGATCAGCAAAAGAGGCCTCAAATAATCTGCATAGCGTACACAGGCCATGGGGTGGGCACCCCTGCTCTGGAAATGAGTTCCTTTAGTAGAGATCATGTAACATAGGTGCACATGGTGATTAAGTGGCCCATAGCTTTTCTACCTCTGGGGACCTCACGTTGTCCTTGACCTGCAGATCATTGTCTCTAGAGAGAAGCAGGGACAAGCATGTCTCTGAACCACGAAGTTTCCCACAGGAATGGTCACAAGTGGATTACCTCTGATTCTGGCCAGGACCTGAGGGGTTGCCTGTGTCACATAGTGGAGGCTGAGCTGTTCCCACTTTCCATAGAGCCCGGCAGGTGTGTAATTCAGTAAATACTTTTTGAATGAGTAAATGGCATCTTGGAAGTTTTAATAATGGTTTCCTTGTTTAGGTGGACTTTTTCCAAACAGATTTTTTTCATCTATTGAAAAGGAGATTGGGAACCAGATTACAGGGTGCAAGAGAACAAAGATCAGAAGAGGAGAGCAGGTCAGGGCTGGAGTGCACAGGAGGCTGGGTGTTCCAGGAGACTCGCTTTGGTGGTGGGTGGTTCCAGGTCCAAGAAGCTCACAGTGTGAATCCAAATGACCCTCAGCACGTAATGGATGGACCCAAGCAGCTCACTTTTGGACTCACTTTTTCCTTGAGAGCATTCTCCAAATTCTCAGTGATCATTTTTGACAGTAAAGACCCGTTTGGGGATTCTGTCTAATTAGTTACCCCTTAAAACAACAGAACGTTAGCACTGGCTTGGAAAAAAAATTTCAAGGTCAAGAGGGAATTTACCAATGTGCTCCCCAACCCCACGTGCATTTTTAAAAACCGTTCTTTGACATTTAAGTTTTATTCACTAGGTCTTCATTAAGGTTAAAGATGTGACAAAACACACTTGCCTGTGTAGAGTGAAGCCTGTTTTCCTTCACTGCAACCACATGTATAAATGATGCCTATGAGACCATTTTTAGGTCGTAAAGGAACCTGAAGAAGAAATTGGAGGGCTTGGAAATTCTGAAACCTTTAATGTTTAGCCCACTGTAAGTTCTAATTGTTGATAGGACAAACACGAGAAGGTATTTATACTCAGTAGAGGCATCATGCCCATATTCAGGCTAATGTCCCCACTTTTCTTAAAATGCCCATTAATCTAATCAGGAAACAAAAAGTTTGCTCCGTTCTGTGGGTGAGTGTTTGTAAAAGGGAGAAGAGGCTCTTTGTTTCTGTCTTTAAGCTTCAGCCTTTTCTTCCTCCTTCCCTCCTGCATTTTTTCTTACCTTTCATTTATTCCCAAGTATTTTTCTGAGAGCCCACTGTGAAGATGTGAGATCGGCTGAGGTCAATAGGACGCAGCTCCTACTTAGAAACGATTCCTGAATGTGCCGTGCCCTTCCTTCAGAGCAGGCTGGCAGAGGGGGGCAGAGAAGGGATGGAACATTGGGCACCTTAGGGATGGGCACTGGGAAAGAGGGAAGCTGGGCCTTGTGTGCATGAAGTTGGGTATTTTAAACAAAGAAATAAAACGGAAAACAAGTTCATGACTCTTGGCATCCTATGTGCCCTATGAAAGCTTGTATGGAGCATATTTCAAAGAAGTTAAAATACAAAGCAGGGGAAGCTAACAGCCTGGTGTCTGATGAAATTTCATCTGCGTTATTTCCACAAGCCCTCTCAGTAACCCTAAAAGGTATGTGTTTTCCCTATGTCTCTTTACTTGTGAACACCAAAGCTCAGAGAGACATTCACAAATTGTCTAAGCTGAACCGTGATTATAAAAACCGGGCTGACTCTCCCCTCTCTTTGGGATTGGAGAGGCTACAAAACATGATGGGGGAATCTGAATAAAAATTAAATAGAATTACACAAGCATCTCTTTGGGGTATCTTTTTACAGTGCTAGGAATATGATGGAAATGTTTTTTTTTTTATGTCCAGTGCTGTAATCCACACAGCCAATCCCATCATAATAAAAATTATACAAGTTCTCTTAATATCATGTGGAGTAGACAAATAGTTATTTTCAATTGCAATCCTTGAACTTATCCAAATGTCAACCATTCCAGGCAGACTCAAATATAACTAAATATCCCCCAAACTAAAAATAAATAGTGATCAGTCAAAGATACCTTGTCATGGATCCAATGTAAATCTTATTTCATATATGCCCCTTATCAATACATAAGATGAATCAGTTATCCTTCTGAAATTGTTCATTGACTATTTTAGAAGAATTTCCAATTGCGATGTCATTGTCTTGCCATTCCTTAGTGCTAAGACCTCTAATTTGAGATCTACTGGAGGGCAACATTTACAAATTAGAAACATAATTGAAATCTACCACTGAATAAATTGATGTTTACTGCTACATAAAATTAGTGCAATCATTTTAAATGGTATGGAATCTATTTTCTTCTCACTTCATTGGCTTCTTGTTTTTTTTTTTTTTTTAAATGTAATTATAGCTGTAGATGACCCTTAAAAAAGCAAACTTTCTCTTTTGTTATTGTTCCAAATGAGCATTATGAGAAAAGGAACAGTGACATTACTAAAGAGCCACAGGGTGCCATGGACTTCCATGATAGTGAGTCCTCCCTAGTTCCATGAATCTTGAATCTCATTGACTTAAAGATATTGTTGGAGAATAACTCTGTCTGAATCAACTTTTACAAATTGAATACTTGAAAGACATGAACAAAAAGAATATTTACAGTTTAGACAAGTACAAAAAGGGGCTAAATTCATCTGTCTTCAATTACTAATTGATTTCAAAGTTTTAAAAACAAATGAACTCTCAAAGTTACCCTGTTAAGAGAATGAAAAGGCAAGTCAAATACTGGGAGAAAATGCTCGCAAATTACACACCTGATAAATATTCCGAATATTCAGAATGTATGTGTATATATATATATGGAACATAAAACTACAAAACTAAGCAAAAAAGAAAGCAACTTAATGAAAAATGGATAATAAGATTTGCATTTTATTATGATGGGATTGGCTGTGTGGATTACAGGCACCTCTCCAAAGAAGATATACAGAGGTAAAATAGGCACATGAAGAAATGCTGGATATAATTTGTCATTAAGGGATTGCAAACAACAATGAGATGTCATTACACTTATATTAGAAGCACTAAAATCTAAAAATCTGGTAAAACTGGTCAGGATGCAGAGCAACAGAAAATCTCATTCATTGTTGGGAGGAATAAAAAATGGTACGGCCACTCTGGAAAATGTTTTGGTGCTTTCTGACAGAACTAAAATCTGCCTACCCATGCTCCTAGATATTTATGCACTGATTTGAAAATTTACATGCAGGTATGCTTCTAGCAACTTTATTAGTCATCACTAAACATTAGAAGCAACTAAGATGACCTTCAGTGAGTAAGTGTATAAACTCTAGTCCATCCGTACAATGAAATGTTCTTTAGTGATCAGGAAAACAATTGGGGAAACTTAAGTGATCAAAACCACTTTGAAAAGGCTACATTCTCTGTGATTTCATTTTTTGTGACATTCTTGGAAAAGCAAAACTATAGAGACATTAAACAGTTTAGCCTTTATGAGAGCTTTAAGGGAGTGGTATCGGATAGGTTGAGGCACGGGGGATTTTTTTAAGCAGCAACACTCTTCTATATGATATTGCAGTGACGGATCTGTGACATTATACGTTTATCAAACCCACAGAACTGTACAATATAAAGACTCAACCCTAATGTGAACTGTAGACTCTAGTTAATATATTAATATTTGTTTATCATTTGCATCACACTCACGAAAGATGTTAATAATAGGAAATACCATGGATACTGCTCAGGCAGGAAAAGAGGTATACTGTTTTCTGTACTTTCTGCAATCCTAAAACTGCCCTCAAAAAATAAAATTTATTAATTAAAACAAATGGTGCCGACCTACATCACTTTGGAAATAAGTTGAGACAGTAACAATAAAGTCAAAAGGAACTGTATAGGACCACTGTAGCCAAGTTGATAAAGTTATTTCTCATAGGCGTATGGATTAACAAATCTGAAACCACTATGCGTTTATCCTGGGATTGAAGAAATAGGTACACGTATGTCTGGATGGTGGGGGAGAGGTTTCCTACCATTGTACTGGAGGTTACAGATAGGAAAAGGAGAAAGGCAAGAATAAATCATTTTGTACTGCATTAGGGATGGATACGTCAATATGAACTCATGCTTAGTTTAATATAGATCCAGATAACTAAATGTAGAAATAATTATAGATATGTGCATAGACTTGAATTATACATTTCTAAGCTCTATATGCTGAGAGGGCTTATCGGTAATGACACTTCAGTTCCAATGTGAACACCCAGAGCCCAGACCTTGGTTCCTAATATTGTTCTCCAAGCAAAGAAACCAGGGCTCTCAGGAGAAATGGCTGGTTCCAGAGAAGGATACAGGAAATACACAAAATGAACTTAAATCATATTGTAGTACCAGAAAATAAGAAAGAACTAACCTCCCACCCCCCAGATCCATCGGAGGTAGCAGGAATCAACTGAAAGAGCTCCTAAATGGCTAACATTGGAACAAGCTGAACAACAAAATAATAACATAGTACAAAGTATACAAAGTATAAACTATTAAAAACTGCTCATGAGTTCATATTGCTATGGATATATGACTGAATAAATAAATAAATAAATAGGAGACAACAAACAAAAGTACTACGTAGAAGTCCAAATAATTTGTGTAGATACTTCACCATCAAGAAAGTGGAGCTTGTCTTCTCAACTCCTTAAGGAGGAACAAAACATTTGTGACTTCCTTCCAAAGAGTACAGC
>NW_003852490.1:5109302-5121007 GCF_000181295.1 Otolemur garnettii
AAGAAGACACTTCCTCTCTGTGTCTTCCTCCCCCAAACTCCAGTCTAATCATTAAAAAAAACCCTAGACACACCCAAATTGAGGGCCACTCGACAGAATGTCTAACCACTATTCCTCAGAGTCACCACAACCTAAAATCAGAGAAATTATTACAATAACTAGATGTGAGAATTAAACATACTGGGGTATACTGAATGAGATTCTGCAGCAGAAACAATGACATTAGGTAAAGCTGAACATGAATACAGTATGGACAGTAGTCATAACGTCTCACAACATGACATCACTTTTGACAAACATTTATATGAATATAAAAACATCGTGACAGAGGAAACTGGATGCTGGGTACCTGGGAGTTCTCGGTACAATCTTTGCAACTTTTCTGTAAGTATAAAGCTACCATAGAATATAAAGCTTATTTTAAAAAGTCAAGCAAACAAAAAAGAAGAGTGTGAATGCAAGTGTAACATGAATGAATCCAAGACATAAACTGTTTAGGAAGTGATTGTAAAAATATCAACACAAAGGGAAAGGCATGCCCCCCCAAATCAAGAGAGAAGTGTTTACAGAATACTTCTGTGAGCACTTGCTTTTACATCTGTTTGGGGATACATTCCAAGTTTGGTAATTATCCTTGGTATGTATGAAAGCAGAGTTTAATAGCATCCCCTATATAATTCCTTTTTTTGATTTTGCTATCACTGTCCCATTTCCGATCTTTTTCACTTTATATATTCCAAAATTGCCTTTCCATTCTTCCTGCTCACTCATTTAAACAAACAGACCTTCTAGGTAAACTGGTCTATTCACCACCTGCTAAATATGCATGAAGCTTTTTGTGCTCAAGTTATTCTCCTCACTCGAATGTATTTTTTTTTTTTTTACTTGTAGTTCCAACCATCTATCAACAAGAATTCTTTGACTTTTCCTAATTTCCCCCAGTGAAAAAGATCCCATCCTCCTCTGAAGCCCAAAGTTCCTCTGTACATCTTAAGTCAACCATATACTGCCTTGTATTGCTGTATTTTAGATGTGGCTTCCCTATTGGCTAGTAACTTTAAAGATGAAGCTCTGATGTTTACATCTTTGTAGTCCCCTTGGCTCTCTTCATAGATATTTACAAAAGATTGACCTAGTGAATATTATCACTGTTGGACAGTCATTTTCAGTTAAGGACAAATCTCGCAACCAAAATCAACTGAACTAAATTAAAAACAAAAATTTTGATTATTCATAGCAGAAGTCATTTGATAGAAAGGGGCTGCCACATTTCCCCTGTGTCTGTTATTATTGTGGTCTCCCTTTTGTGCTTGGTAATGCACTGAGTCAATGCGTGTCAGGTAATGCCTCTCGTGTGAGAGCCATTATTGCAATAATTAATAACAATGGCAGCTCAGTTGATAGGAACTTGGCAATATGTGTCTCCTTATCTTCAAAGCTCCAAATGGTTTGGAATCTGGCTCTTAGTGAAATCATTTAATAGGAAAGTGTGTCTTTAGAATCTGTTCCCAGCTCAAAGACTGACCCTTATCTCAAAAGTCCTTAATGAGAAAGCATCTGACAAATTGACTGGCACCTTCCACTCCTCCACACAATTCCCCTTCCTACCAAATGGGTTTCTCACAGTCACTACCTCTAACTCAGAAGCTGCTGAATGATGAACCATCTGAGGCCAATGTCTGAAGCTTCAGAAAGCTTGCTTCAAGAAGTGATTTCACAAAGTAAAATGAACTTTTTGAAAAGGTGGAAAATCAATCGATCTTTTTTTTTTTTTAATCACTGGGCCAATTAGCTATCTGATGAGTTTTACTGTATTGACTGATAGTTTTAGTACTTGATAGCTGCCCCCAAAGAAATCTTCATGATGACAATCTGTGGAGTTTTTTCTTTTAATGAAATACATCCCACAAAACAGCAATGCAAATAAACAAAAATCAAATGTATTATCAATCTGTATAAGTATTGACATTACTACAAAAACAAAAAAAGGTAAAGAAAAATAGCTGGCCTCATTTCATTGAAAATAAACTTAAAAATATATGCAAAATATTCCTAGTGAAAATAATTCATCCAAATGGGGATAGAGAAAATATAATCGGTGATTCCATTATCCTTGTGAAGAGAAATAATTAATAGTTTATCATACTATAAAAATATTTCTATTGTGGGAGATGGTAATTTCAAAGTGGCATAGTAATTTAGAAAATTTTAGGCAAATTTTAAATCATGTATTCAAAAAATATTTATTATTTAAGGAAAATGCTCACAATACAAGTTGAAAAGCATTAAGAGTTTAATGCAAAGTTGAGAATTGATAATGTGAGACAGATTTACTCTTTCCAGAAGCTTAGTTGAAAAGAACAAGATCATGAGGACAGTATCTAAGTGGGATCACAGGGTCAAGGAAGTATAAAAAAGTAAAAACAGCCTATAGGACAAGCTTGATAATAATAATTATTATTGATAACATTGTTAATAAGCTGAGAAATAGTGTCACTAGTGGAGACGAGACTAAGGTTTATGAGACACGAGTCATTGATCATGGTGAAAGGAATCCAGAGCAGAAAAATATATGTATAATGACAGTGGAGGAAGGATATGAGATCAAAGGAATTTTTTAAAGTTTAAGGTGGGAAAAGTTGAAGGAAGCAAACCAGCAGAGAAGGAAAAATTGATGATGCAGAAAAAAGAGGGAGGATTGCTGGAAGGCGGCTGAGACAGTGACAGGGGATGAGATCAGGCGCAGGTGGAGGGTGCCCTGAGGAGCACAGACAATCCATCCACAGAACTCTAAAGTCGCTAAGTGGCTAGAATGCCAGCTGATGGGTGATAGGGACACGGTTTATTCTGGAACTTCATATACTGGGTACTAATAAGCATGGTATAAATCCTAGTAACCATAATACTGGTTAATTAAATTGAACACAAAAACTTTATACAGTGGAATTGCTCTTCCGCTGTCAAGGAGAGAACAGCTGAGTCACGGAGCAATGCTAATAAACTGTTCCAGTTAAAAATCTGTGTGGCAACCTAAAAAATAGCTACTTAGTGTGACTTTCACTTTCAGAAGGGAGATTCCTTTATTGCAAACTACAGTCTGTAAAATGGGAGTTATTACCACGTCCTAACCTCCCATCTCTTCTAGTGAAGAAAAAAAATCTGCTTTCACTAGTGCTGGTGTTCTACTAATTATATTTTATGGCTATTTAAAATTTCTCCATTATAACTTTCTTCTGTAAATAGGGGGAGCCTACTTTTGCAAAGAGGGGGAAACTGTATACTCTGTTACTTGTTCATTTTCAGAAAATAAGGTATGTTATAATGGAAAGATGCCTGAAATGGAAATCAGGGCACTGTCAGTTGATCCAGAAGATCTGTAAAGTTCCTTTTGGACCCAAATAATGAAATCATAATAACAGTCTAAATAATTCAGAAATTCACAGCTGATGCCCTTTATTTTTATGTGCCCATAATATTCTATGTCGAGATAAGTCAAATTTATACTGTGATATGACCAGTCACCCAGGCATTAATATCTTACTGGGTTGCGGTGAAAATTAAAGAGAAGATGTGAAAGAAGTTCACAAACTGTAAAGTGAGATACTGTCAGTCATTAATAACACACCAGCACTGAAATATTACATCCATTACTTTTATCCAGACTCCGCTTTTACTACACTATATAGTTTTGAGGACACCAAAGTCCATATCCAAGGAATGAAAAGGGTGAAGGAGGAGGTTTTATTCGAAGAAAGTCTACAATAGCCTTTTAAACTCTATTTCCCTGTTGTTGAAAAATAGCCTTAAGCTACAGCAGAAGTAAAAAGAACCACAGAAAGACATTGAGATAAACATAAGGGCTAGACGGATTGGTGCTACTTTAGCCTCAGACAGTAGGTCCACGCTTCATCAGGGTAGCATGAAGAGAATGTCCCCAGGTTTTATATAATCCCCGATACTCCTTGCAAAACAAAACTGAAAACAAATACATGGAAAATTATAATTCATTAATGTGATAATTTTAAGTTTTAAGGTTAAATTAATATTCAAATTCAATCTGTTATCATAATTATGTTTTTATTTCCTTCCAAACTTATTCTCATGTTTGTATACATTCCTTTATTCATTGTAGAAAGGAAATTTTATAATAAGCCTGGATCTAGAAGTCTTCATTTTTTAACAGTAAGAGTTGTGCCTTTCTGCCAGCCAAGTTGTTGGAATGGATATGCTATCGCACCAATGATAAAAAGATAATAAATACTAGATTTTTATGCAATGAATTTTCTCAAAGCAGCGTCACAGGTATTTAAGTTTATTTCAATACTTTCATGCTGTGGTTTCCCTTCTATAAAATGAGGACTTTCTTAGTACTTCTTTCAGAGTTGTGTGGAGATTAAATGAATTGATCTACATGAAACATGTAGGAAAGTGCTAGCATATAGTAAGCACTCAATAAATGTTTATGATGATTGCAATTCTTATTATTACTACCTTTCAGTGGTTTGGAAATTATAAATGTGTTATATTTATAGTGACATTTTGCAGTAGACCCAGTGATTCATCAACTTTAAGGATTATAAACTCAATGCATAAAAACTGTCCAGCAATAATACAAATGAATAAAATACATTAAGAGTTGACGGTGACAAATGGAATAGTCTGCACTTCTAAAATCAGAAGCCCTGCTCAGACCCAGGAAATATCACCATATGGGAACACAGTATTGCCACGCTGTCCAATTTCTCAAAAGGGCAGAAATGAAATTGTGTATTTATCAATCTTCTAATTAAAAAAAAAATTGACAAGTTATTTTTATGGGGGCCAAACATTGTGTGGACCAAACGCATCCAAGTCTGTGGGCAGCTGCTTCCTGATGGGTTTTCTTCGCAGCGTGTACACAGTCGGACCTTGATAGGATCTTGATTGCCCATAAAAATGGAGGAGGCATAGTTGATTGGACTGAGGCAACATTAACAATGGATACGAAGTCAGTATGTTGAGGAGATACCGCACTCCCATGCACACTGCAACGTTACTCACAATGGTCCAGATACGGAATTGACTGTAGAGCCCATCAGTGGATGAAGATAAAGAAAATATGGTACAAATACATAATGCAATAGCCTTAAATAGCAATAGCCTTAAAATAGAAGGAAATCCTGTCATTTGCAGCAGCCTGGATAGACCTGGAGGACGTTATGCTAAGTGAAATAAGCCAGACACAGAAAGACAAATACAATGTGCACTATTCACATGTGGAATTTTAAAAAGTCAAAGTCATGGAAGTAGAGACTAGAACAGTAGTTTCCAGAGGTTGGGAATGTGGGTGGGGGATGGAGATATGTTGATCAAAGGGCACAGAGTTTCAGTAAGATCAGAGGAATAAGTTTTGAGATCTACTGCAAAGCATGGTGAGTATAGTTAATATAGTTAATTATATTTCAAAATTGCAAAGACAATTTTAAAATAGAATAGAAATTTTAAAATATTCTAACCACCAAGAATAACTATGTGAGGTGATGGACACATTAATCAGGTTGAGTTAATCAACCCACAAAACATCTATCGCAACATCACATCGTACCCCATAAATATACACATTTTTATACTTTCTAACATTTCTTTGCTATGGTCAGAGAAGACACTTGTATGACTTTAATCTTTAAAAATTTACTGGGATTTGCTTTATGACCCAGACGATAGTCTATAGGTAACTGTTTCATGTCTACTTAGAAGGAGTGTGTATTTTGCTATTCTTTCATGTCATGCCTTATAAATATCAATGAGGTAAAAAAAAATAGATATGTGAGCTGTTCAATGGGAATGGATAATGGATGGATTGGAAAAATGTGATGATAAAAGAGCGCCTGCCTAAATACCATTAACATTGGCCCCGGGGGCCCCTGAGATCAAGTAAACTATCCTTGCAGATTTGTTGATCCTTTGGAAGAAAGAACAATGGGCAGAGAAATTGGAAAGAGTATGAGAAGTGCTGCAGGGGGAAAAACAAACCCTCAAACAAGAGAACGTATCTCTTGAGACCCCGAAGTCCATGCTTTCCCATTTCAGCAGGCTACTTCTCAGTTAACAATTGTATGTTTTTTATTTAAATATACATATATATATATATATACACACATGTATATATATAATATTCAGACAATTAGCTGAGCACTGCTTGGGGGTTCCAATATAGTATCAAACCCAGTCCTATACTTAAGAAAGTAGATGTTGAAGGTATCATTTTAGTGCCAAATAAATGTGATTCTATTGGGGAAAAAAAAACGCTTGTCAATGACGCAGGCACATGACTCGCCTTTAATGTGATTCAACCTTACAGGACCTTCAATTTTTTATGACTTAAAAAAAACATTTAAAATCAGTTAAGTCCCATTTCTTTGATGATTCCTTTATCACAGAGGGAGAGTCTTCGATAATTGAAGAGGGCTGAGTCATAATGAGTTTTCACTGATGTGTGTTCCCTCTCATCACTGATTCCTCTGGTATCCTACAGGGAACATAAAGAGCCTCTCATCTCACTATCTGACGGCATGAAAAGGTCTGAACCTGACACCTAGACCTTGATCCTGCCCTTTCGGAACTGGATGGGCGTGGCTAGAGACAGAAAGGAAAAGGGCTTTATTCCTTGACCCGACCTCAAGACAAAAGCTATAGTCAGTTTTATTCCTGATGGATTGGAGAATACAGACAGGATGCTCCATCATTATCCTTCCCGACACTTGCCCCACATTTGCACCTGCTCTCGGCTCTCGCCCCATTGAGACAGTTAGAGGAATGAGATAAACACAGTCCTACTCCGTATTTTCTGAGAAAGATCTCTCTGTTCTTGAAGTATTGGCTATTCCATCATTAGGGATATTTAATCATAAGACAGAGTTTTATATTTCAGTTACTTAGGTAATTAAGAAATGAATATTTATAATAATTTAAAAAGCATAAGGATCTTTTTTTTCCTTCAATATTTGGATCCTGGAATCCTAGTGATTGACTATAAAGTGCTGATGACTGTAAAGTGCTCAACGTTTGCTGAACCAAATCTAAATCTTAAGCAATTGACATCCCAGAATGTTTGTACATATGTAAGAGTTTTGAAGATACATTTATATGTAGATAAGTTTATGGATTTGAACTGAAGGGAGTCTGATGAGGACACCATTGAATTCATGCACTACTCGACTCCTATGGAATAGAGAATTCCAGTGACTATATCCCTTTTCTAGAATTCCACAAGTAAGTAAACAGAGGCTTCCAAATAACAAGTGTGTGTGGGGGACCTGTGACAAATCCTGTGCTTATTACAGGATGTGCACAAGGTGATAACATTGTTAAGTGCTTGACCTTCTAGTTTCTCTATCAATATTCAGTTCTTCTGGTCTGTTATGACATAAGTGGTAGAGAGGGAAAGGCTGGGCCTCGCCAGCCATATTGGAGCCTGAGACAAAAGGAAAAATCAGTCATACTGACCTTGGTTTTATTTGAAATTTGGATATTTTGTTCATAATGAATTTTTTTGCATCAATTTTTAAAAATTTCATGAAAATGCTATTTTCCTTTCCTGTGCTACCGACTTTTCTTATTCCCCCTTAGGTGACATACCCAGGGTGAATGACTCACTTGCCTTATTCTAGTGCAACCTGGGACGTGAGTGTAGACATTCTTATTTTCTGACTGGTATCTATTAAAAAAGAGTTAAATTCACATGTTAATGTGATGCTGAGTCATGAAGGAAAAAAATGTATCCCCCCTCCTCATCACATGTATTATTTTTAA
This sequence comes from Otolemur garnettii, assembly GCF_000181295.1. Taxonomy (NCBI): domain Eukaryota; kingdom Metazoa; phylum Chordata; class Mammalia; order Primates; family Galagidae; genus Otolemur; species Otolemur garnettii. The sequence goes on from NW_003852490.1 coordinate 5,117,094, forward strand.
TGAGGGAGGAAAGAAGCAGTATTTTAGAAAGATTTCTATCAGATATGAAGAAAAGTATGAAAAGCCTATTAGTTAGAAATGCTTTCAGCTTTAAGTAATAGCATAGTCAACTTACAGAGGCTTAAAAGTTATGAAGCAGGTTTTCTCATATAATAAGTGGTCTGGAGGTAGGGAGCTGTGAAATTTTTTTCCCCTTGGTCTTATTTTAATGCGTATTGCCTCTGGTTCTCAACTATCTACCCTGATTCCAGCCACTGCATGCTTGTTAGTGCAATAAGAAGGGGAAAGACCCTTGGTTATAGTATCTGTCCCCTTTGTTAGGGTGCCATGCCTGCCTGGAGGCCACATCAACACATTCTTTGCTTATGTCCTCTTTCAGAATAATGAGGCAACCCTGTCTCCTAAGGAGGCTGGAGAGGGCAGGTTCTGGTATGGCCCCATTACTGCCCTGAACCAAGTCCAGTTCTTAAGTTAGAATAAAGGAGCTGATACGTATTTAAGAGCTAAGAGTATCTATCCCAGGGCCCCAACATAAATAAACGTCTATAAAATCTGTGTAATAGATGCTTTAGCTACCCAATAGTGTAGATGAGCTGTTTTGTTTATAAACTCATCTTGGAGAAAGACATTCTTGAAAAAAAATTACAACCTTTGCAGCGTTTGCTCCCTTTTACTTAGCGGTAAGCATCCAGTGCCATCTCCCTATCACTGCCATGAATAGATCTTAAAATGGAAATGACAACTACGTCTGGGTACAGATCTGCCAGACAGAATGGGAGAAGGGATGTGTCAGCAATGTCTGTTTAAATATTGGTTTCTATGAGTTCCGTTTTATTTTGCTATCTAGTGTGTGTGAGGCAACAAGCTCTAATTATCTACCTGAATTTGGGGGTCAAAATATCGGCCTCATTAACATTTCTTTTCAAGTAAACTGAAACATACAAGAGCTATCCAGAAAGTATCCAGCCCCGTATGTGTTTTTCATAGCACATGGCTGGATTCCTTCCAGATAGCCCTCGTATGTGATGCTGCTCCCTTTGGACCATTCTATGACAGTGATTTAAGCAAACAATTTGCTAGCAGCAATCAAGAGATGTACAATATATTTAGTTACTTTTAAATGTCAAACTTTTTACAAAATACTATTTAAGTCATATATCTTTTTTACCTTTTAAATTGTAAATACCTCCAAATGCATTTAATGATTTAATTGTATACTATTCAGGTCTTTAGTTTAGTCTTTGAAAGTCCATAGACTAGGATATAATTCCGTTCTCTTTTTTAGGCCTAGAGGCTTTAAGGCAACAGTTCAGGGCTGGTTGATTTTGCATTGAATAGGTCCAACAGGGTTAATGAGATCAGGGAGCACTTCAGGGAGAACAGACAATCCCTGTAGACCCAATGAGGTTCGGTTCGGAGATTTTTCTGACAAAAAGTGGCACCAGGCATGGTAATTCACACAAAGGATGTTTTGTTGGCTTGTCTGTGGTGCTCTGGGTTCCTTTGGCACTCTGAGAGAATGGGAGGATGGGAGTCATCCCTCTTGCAGTAGACACAGCTTGTACTCTAGGACCCCGGAGTGGTCACTGAATCCTTTGGGACTTGCTTTTCTTATTCACAAAATTAGTGCTTTTTGTTTTAAAATAATAGTCCCTTCAATTTTAGTCTTACAGTGAAATCCAGTATTTGAACAGATGACAGTAAAGCTACTCTGCGTGAAACCAGGTAGGGGTCATCCCCAAACCCTGTCCACTGAGTTCTTCTCTTAGATCTGACCTTACTCTTTACGGTTTGGCTGTAAAATCCTTAGGCCTTGGGGGAGAGACCTTAAACCTCTTGAGAGAAAAGAATGAAACCAAAAATGCAATTTTAAGGGATAAGTAAAAACTTATTTTTGTGTTCACTTTCCTGCCTCTTCTTCTTTCCCTCCCTCCCTCTTTCCTTTCCTTTCTTCTTTCCTTCCTTTTTTCCTTCTTTCTTCCCTCCTTCCCTCCTTCCTTTCCTTCCTTCTTTCTTTCCTTTTTTCCTTCTTTCTTCACGCCCTCCCTCCTTCCTTTCCTTCCTCCTTTCCTTCCTTTTTTCCTTCTTCTTTCCCTTCCTCTCTTCTTCCCTCTCTTCCTTCTTTTTTTTTCTTCCCTTCCTATTTTCATCCTTTCCTCCCTCCCTCTGTCCATTTCTTCCTTTCTCTCTCCTTCCCTCCCCCCTTCCCTCTCTCTCTCTCTCTTTTTTTTTTTTTGCTTCCTTAGAAGTTTGGAGAAATTTCTTTCAATCCTCTCCTTTATAATTTCTTTGATTAACCAGTTTGTGATTGTGTAATTATCTTTATTCTATTTTTTTCTTTGCGTGTCACATCCACTCACTTTAGTTGACATATATGTGCAGAATCTGTATCAGCATTCTTCTTTAATTTTTTAACCTGATTCTGCATAGAGAAAAATAAGTCAGTGGTTTTGGTTTTTATAAAGCAAATATCCATGGAACCAATACATAGGCCAAGAAGTAGAACAATGCCACAATTTCAGAAATAAAATTTGTGATCATGCTCCTTCCCCCCAAACAAGGTCCCCATCTCCGTTCCCTCTCTTCCTTTTTCTGGCCCAGCGATGGCAATGACATGGCACTTTCCCAGTATCTGGATGCTTCACTGTTTCTTGTTGGTCCCCCTAACCCTGCTGGCAATTCTTCATGTAACTCTTTTCAATTAAATTCCTTATGTGTGTTACATGTTTCCTGCTAGTAATCTAAATGATATGAAACCCCTGCAGGATGCTTAATGGATGTCTTATTAGCTATCTCAATGGAAAGTTTTATAATTAAGTATGATGCTTACTGTGATATTATTATAGACATGATTAGTCAGATAAAAGATGTTTTTTATAATTACATGCAGGCATTATATCTACAAAATTGTTTGTAGAAACAATGTGTGGCCTAGATAATTTCAAAGAAGGATTACTGTTTGCAGTGGTACCAGCAATCTAGGAACATTATTATTAACATGGAACTTCAGGCCCCATGAAGACCTGCCTACTTCCTCCTCAGTTCACTCTTACTCCTAGTGTTGCCCTTTTGTGCTCCCAACCCAAGGGAAAAAGGAGTGACCAGGGCCTCCTTTAGTGGGTTATGACTAATGATTTCTATCCCCTTAGTCTCGGGAGGTGACCCTAAACACTTCTCCCTTAGCCACCTTCTCTGAAATTGACAAATGTCACCAAAGAAAAGGAGTTCACAAACTTGGTCACCTTTCTGTTCATCTGTATTCCCCCATAGTGAGTTCTGACAGTTCTTTACCATCCCACTAGTTTTGTGATGTCTGATATCTTCAGTTATTCCAAGTGGGAGGGTTGGTTTGCATGGCCTCTTCTGTTATAGGTTGCTGTCTCGATGAATTTGTGTATATAATTTTTTTCCCTTTGTTTTATGAGTTATTTCTAGAGTGTTTCAGTCCCTTTATCAGTATTCTTAGAAATATGTGAAATACTAGGCATACACTCTTATTGAGAGTTATAATTAAAAAGTTTTATTCACATTGAAAAAAAGAACTTAGTGAATGCAGTGGAAATGTTGAACAGACCTATATCAAACTCTGAAATAGCATCAACTATACAAAACAAAAGAAAAGCCCAGGACCAGACGGCTTCACATCAGAATTCTACCAAACCTTTAAAGAGGAACTAGAAACATAGAAACATAGAAAATGACGGAATACTACCCAACACATTCTATGAAGCTAACATCACCCTGATCGCCAAACCAGGAAAAGACCCAACAAGAAAAGAAAATTGCAGACCAAAATCACTAATGAAGATTGATGCAAAAATATTCAACAAAATCCTAACAAACAGAATCCAGCAACACATCAAACAAATTACACACCACAACCAAGTGGGTTTTATCCCAGGATCTCAAGTATG
>NW_003852490.1:5123049-5133807 GCF_000181295.1 Otolemur garnettii
TTATAGGAATGTCATAAGTTAATTATAGCCTTAGAATATGGGAAGGGGGTGGGAGGGCGAGGTGAGGAGGGTGAATGGGGGGAGGGAGGGAGATTGGTGGGGTCACCTCTATGGTTTATGTTACAGGGGTACAAGTGAATCTTTCTAAAAGCAGAGTATGAATATTTTAACTCACTAACTAAGAAAATGACATGAAGGTTATCTTGACCAGTTTGATGAGAGTATTTCAAAATGTACATGAAAACAGCACACTGTACCCCATGATTGCATTAATGTACACAGTTATGCTATAAGAAATAATAAAAAAAAACCCAAAAGAAAAAAAAAAACTTAGTTATGGGGCATAAATTCTATAGGCTACATCTAGATAATTTGAGAACTCCTGGAAACCTGAGGCTTTAAGCTCTGCTCATCTCACTTTGAAATGATTGATTATGTAAGACCTCCTGAATTAGTATGTAAAATAGCAGAGGTGCGCCACCTGCTCCGGCTTCCAGACTGTCTCTTCTCCCAAATTTCCTAAGGTCCCTTTACATGCACTAACTTTTGTTTGCTTCAGAAGCCAAGCTGAGTATACTTTCAAAGGAGCATATAGCACAACTACTGCAGAGCTAACCCTTATAGTGCATAGATGATAAATAGCATAGGAACATCTACTGAAACCAGTCCTGCTAAACTCCTCACTCCCTTTTCCATTGTCCCTGCCTCTAATCGCCCACCGATTTATAGGACTGGGAGTTTACTTTGTTTTAATTCCAAGAATTCACAGGTAATTCAGTAGCCCCTGCTTGCCTACCCTGGTTTTAACTGAGTAACTGACATTCTATTTTATTTTGCCAGAAGAGAGGGCAACTATCTCTTTAACAGTCTTTATCACCATGTTTCTTTTTCCTCTATAACTCTTGCTTTACCTAATTAAGGCTTATTTCTGGTTCCCAGGGATCTTCTTCTCTTTATTTCTTGGCCAATTCTTTGAGTCCCTTGTCTCCAAAATTTCTCTGATTCCCACCTTTTTACAAACTCAGGTAAAAAAAAAAGTAAAACAATATACATACATCCTCCTTTATTTTCTTTCTTGTGTTTTTAGTAGCCAGTGTGAAAGCGTAGAATAGAAGCTGAGCCATGCAGCACTTCAGTATCACTTCATCTGGGACATTCTCTTGCTGTTTTGAGCATCTAAATGTGATCTATTTGCAAATTATTACTGTTTATGTCTCCAGCTTAGATCTCTCCTCTGAACTCCGAGCCTGTTAAGTTCAACCACTCTTTGATATTCTTTGGGTGTTTTAAAGGTCCTGTGCCTCCATATATTTGAAATAAATATGATCATCCTTCTCCAAATTTGGTTCTTTCCCAGTCACTTAAGTAATTATCATTGCTATCCATCTCCTTTAAAAATTTAAAGTTCTATAAAATTAATGATCATATTTTTAGAGCAGTTTTGGGCTTACAGAAAAATTTAAGAGAAAGTACAGAGTGTCTATATATGCCCTTATGTTTTTTAATGCTGTTGCACATTTGTTACCATTTAGCAACCAATATTGATGCATTATTATGAAATTAAGTTCAAGGTTAACAATAGGATTTACTCTCTGTATTATATGGTTTTATGGGTTTTGCCAAATGTATAATCCCATGTATCTCCCATTAAATTATACAGAATAGTTTTACTACCCTGAAAGTCCCTTGTGGTTCACCTATTCATTTTCTCATCTCCTCCTTGAACTCTGGCAACCACTGTTTTCTGGGTTTGTTTGTTTATTTGTTTTTTTAATTTGCTCTTTCTGCAGTTTTGCCTTTTCTAGAATGTCGTGTAATTGAACAGTGTGCAGCCTTTTTAGGCTGGCTCTTTTCTCTTAGCAAAAATGCTAAGGTTTCCTCCTTATTCTTTTTTTTTTGTGTGTGTGTGGTTTGATAGATCAATTCTTTTTAGTGTTAAATATGGTGCCATTGTGCAAATATACCACAGTTTATGCATTCAACTTCTGAAAGACATCTTAGCTGTTTCCAAATTTTGGCAATTATAAATAAAAGCTAGTGAGAGCATTATTGTGCGGTTCTGTGTAAACCTATTTTTCAGTTCATTTGGATAGACACCTAGGAGTAGGATCTTGGATCATGTCTTGAGACTGGTTAGCTTTGTAAGAAACTGCCAAACTAGATTCCAAAGTGGTTGTACCATTTTGCTTTCCCACTAGTAACAGATGAGAGTTTGTCTTGGTCCAGCTTAGCCAGCATTTGATGTTTCTGAGTTTTGGATTTTAGCCATTTTACACACATTTAGGGATGTAGCTTTAGCTCATACTGACATCCATCTACTATTACAAAGCAGAATCTCTAGCCTTATTGGACCCCTTTCTCCCCTTCAGCTACTATTGCCAGTCTCCTGAAGATGTTCCATCTCTACATCTTTCCATCTCATCCACTTTCCATCTTCATAGCTGCTGCCCTAACCCAGACTATTATTAACTCTGGCTTACCTCAAAAATTTCTTGTACCCTAAATAATGAAACTAAAGCAATATTTTGAAAAAGTACATTTGTTCATGCAACCTCATCCCTGACCTTTCCTGGAACCTTCCCAATAGATTTGCAGCATTTTAAAGATTAAAAAAAAATTTTTTATGTTATACCTTCAATGTTCCATATGGCTGTCCTCTAATATTTTCTTCACTCTCTTTCAGAGACTTCACTAACCCCACTGGTCCTCTTGAGAGCCTCCAAAGTTGCATCGCCTGACATTCTGTCTTTTCTGCTGGTTATGAACTTCCTCCTCACCATGCCCTGCTTGACCCTGTTCTTTCATCTAGTTTATTTCTACTCACCTTTTCACTCTAGATGCAAATGTTACATGCTTGGGAAGGCTCTTGTGAATTTTCCAGTGTTAAGTTTCCCTTTCATTCTTGAATGATATCATATATCTTATGTAAAAATTGTAATGTTACATTTGTTTTGTGATTACTTATTTGTGTGTTTATTTACTTTTCAATTATTGATTTAAAATCAATGCAGTTTTAGTAACTAACATGCTATCAAGTAGATGTCTCATAGAACCATGTTGAATAAATGCTTTGTCCTAGTTGATAGTGATATTTATTAGTCAGAAATGTTGATTCTGGGTTCTATAGCCAGAGAAATATACATAGATATAAGGAAAAAGAGAAAAAGAGGGAATTAATTTTAGATACGTGGTTTTTTAATTTTTCTTTTCATATGTAAGAGACAGAGAGGTCACAGTTACTTAGGGGAAGCTCCAGATATCTTAAAAATGATAATGGGAGTCCCTTTAAAAAATTAAATATACCTTTAATCTTTTAAAATCAAAATGCTGATTTTTTTCCCTCTATAAATCGAATATGTTTCAAAATTTTTCTATTTGGGTGAAATATAAAATCTGTTCTTTTTATTGGCTCAGCCTGCAGATGTGTTAATTCTTTCTTAATTGTGATGCCCCTCTACTTGCATTATCCCTAAGTTTAAAGAACACAAGCGTCTGCATGTCAGTGGCCCAACAGGTTACAAGAACATAATAGAAAACAGCCCCTGGTCATCCTTCCAATCCCACTCCCAGATGTCTCTTCCACACACTAAGGTTACTTTCATGTGCTGAGATCTGGGGTAGAGCTCTGACCATAGTATGTCTGAAGAATATTTCTCACTCTTTTTTAAAAAAAATGTATTTATTAATTTATTTATTTAAATTGATATCACTCTAGATAAAAGACCTGCAATTCCTCTGAGATCTGTGAAGTAGCCAACACAGGGCTCTGCACCTTCAAGAAGCGTTTGAATTATTAATTAGTGCCTTGGGAAAGAACTGTGCTTTGGGATTTTTTTTTTCTTTTAGGAATCATTATATAAAGCCTTTGAATCCTTTGCACCCTTAAGCTCTAATATAGATGGAGTCACTGTGGAGTCTTCTGGTATGGCTGGCTCAACGTAAATTTGCATATTCGTGCTCAAAACTTAGTTCCCTACTGGCAACAGGAGCACATAAACTAGACTGCAGGGAACTATTGACAAAGACTTTGGGAAGACTTCTTATTTACTTCAGAGGAAGTTGGAATTCATGCAGACACCCATATATCCATTCATTTCAAAACATCTAAAATTTTAGGGGGGATCAGATATGTACGAAGCATGGAGCTGTCATGGACATAACATGTGCCTCACATAGTTTCTGTATTATGAAGGAGCAACATGTGCAGTATGAGACAGAGAACTGAATTAGGTTCTAGTTGAACCTAATTCCAGGGTCAGGTACATGGGGTCCCATAATTTTCCCCCATTTCACTTACTGGACCTTATTTGCTGTTTTTAGCCTGTCTGGTGATTTTCCAGTTTTGCTGAGAGGAGATGCAGGGAGGGTGCTGTGGGACTTTGGGAAGAGTCATCAGGAGGCAATGCAGCAGGCAGGGCTCCAGTCTTTCCCTCCCCGTCCTTCTTTGCTGTGGTAGCTCAAGTTCTGTTTGCTTCACATATTGTGCCCCTGCATCTGACTTGGCCAGGAGTTAGTGAATAACACATTCCTATGATTTTAGGGTCAACCATTTCTTCTGGTGAGATGGCTCATCCTTCAGTAACACATGTTAAAGTTGTTTGCATTTTCTCATTATTTCTTATTCATTCTTCATTCTAGGAAAGGCCTTTCCATTTTGTCTATCTATCCATCTAACTGTCCATGGCCTCTTCCAAAGCTCAGTTCTACGGAAACTTTCTTAATAAGTCTCACCTGGGTCTACATCTTGTTTTCCCTTAATCACCAAAATGCTGTGTATAACTCTAGGATCATGTTGGGTCCCTAGCAGACATCTGTTGGCTAAACAAACATGTAAAAAGACAAAATATGAAAGAAACAGAGATATTATCTGGAGGATATTCACTGTGAGTTCAGCTGCAAGAAGTATACAGAGTTTTAGTTTTTAAGCTGACTTTTGGAGATCTTATACAATTCCACTTTTTACTTAAAATAACAAAAGGAACGAGGGAGGGGGTGTGAGAAAAGCTAGTTTTTTCGATGGAAGTTGATTCAAATCTCTAAGCACTGCACGGAGGATTCTCAAGTGTTTAGTTTTTAATTGCCACCCTTGCCAGTCTGGCAAATACATTAGAGCTATTCTTAGAATCTTACGTTTTCTAAGGAAAGAGTGCCCTTTGTTGTAATCCAGTTTCTTCTACTTTATCAACTGTGTAAATCTCATTGTGCATCTACTGCCTCTGAGGGAGTGCACTTCAGAATATGAAGTTGAAAGAAGCATGGATTCTGCTTTGAGGAGCTCACAATTTAGTGGAACAGCTGCCACAAACAGAAAAAACACTGCAGCCAGTTGTGAGAACTAGAATTGAGGAAGAAAAGGCAATAGAAAAGACAGAAAGAGATAAGTTTTGTCTGAAGGTGATCCCTTCCAGGCCAGATAGAGGAAGCATTGTCTAAAGACTATGCAGAAATTCAGTAGGGGGGAGTGAAGTCCGAGTACTGAGCTCAGGGGACATCTCAGGAGAGGTGAAGAGTTAGGAAATTGCAGGAAATGTTTGTGATGCAGTGGTATATGCTTTTGTGACCACAGCACCAGTTACAACAGGGGTAGTATAATGACAGGTAACAGGAAAAATCTATTGCAGTCAGTTCATAAAGCATATCCAATTTATGTGCAGTTGGGGACCACCGAATGTTTTGAGAAGAGGTATAGTATGAGATAATGAGGCTTGAGTTTAGGGTTAATTGTGGTGACAGAATCCGATAGGAGAGAGCACTTAGAAAATTGTTAGAATGCGCTTGATGAACTTTAATGATGGCTGGGCTGCAAACAATGGCAAAGACACCCAATTGAAGGGCTGAGATTAAGAGATATGTCAAGTACCAACTGATAGAATTTCATGCCTGGATGGAAAAAAGAAAGAAAATTCTTCAACAGAAAGATAAAGTACTTGAAGTTGTTGCCAAAGTTTTGAGCCTGAAATACTGGCAAGTGGGAGTGGGTGTTGATTCTGTTTACTGAGATTCAGAATACAGAGCAGATAAAGTTATGGGCAGAGAGGAAGAACTAGGAGGGCAATATAGGATACTTTAGCGGGTATATATTAATTTTCAAATGCTTTTAGGTTATTCCTGGAATGATGCCCTGTGGGTGATTAAAGGTGCATGGTCTGAGTCAGGAAGGAAGGGTATATTTGAGAATCATTACTAGAGAGTGGTAATTAATACATAGAGAGTGGAAGGCAAAGAGAGAGCCTGGAATCCTGAAGGATATCAGTGAAAAATCTGGCTGAAGAATGGGTGCTGGGGAAGCCCAATTATGAAACTAGGAACATTTGTCATCAAGAAAGCCAAGAGAGTTATTAATGGCAGACAATGAGTGGACAAATGATATGAAGAAGTCTTGAATTTGCTAATCAGGTGAATATTAATAATCTAGGAAAGCAATTTCTCTCATGAAATGAAGGTGGCACTCAGATTACATGAGGTTGAGGAGTTAATAGAAGGGGAGAGATGGGTCAGGTGATAGAGGAGGAAATAGGATGGGGGCTGGTTCTTGGAATATGCTCTGATTGTGTTTGTAGATGAGAGAGAAGGAATGAAAGTGTCATCACAGGGAATAAGCTACACATAAAGTTAGTTCTAATCATGCTGGAGAAATATATAGATATAAGAAAATAAAACTAGTAGAACTCTGCAAGAAAACAGACCCAAAGGATAAAAGAATAGAACATAGATAGGTCAATTTAACATCAATGGGCATCACAGAATTGTGCTAGAAAAGAATATCCGGCCTTTAATAGTTTTGATCACAGCAGTTTTGATCACATATGGTGTGCACACATTTGGAGGGAAACCAACTAGCAATAGGGTTATCTCCAAGGAAAGACTGAGAAGGGGCTAAACAAGGAGGCCTGGGCACCAGCCACTCCCCATATTATAATGATATGATAATGGCAGGAAGTTTGGGTCTGATCTGGTTCCAATGGAGAAGGAAACCTGGGAGGAAATCCTGGTCAGGTGCCCAGAGAGAATAAAGGGAGAAAACAAAGGAAGGAGGGGTGTGGAGCTTTGCAAGAACACATAAATACAAGCTTGTATTCTGAGATTATCTGGGTCCTGCAGCCTTGTTAATTCACTGTCTGATTTTGGTCAAAATCAATATTCAAGTAGAAATCGTGTTATTGTGAAACCTGTTTACCCACTGTTCTGGGAGTCAGTGTGACTGATTGTAGGAAGCTTTGAATTACAGAGTGGGGATCTGTGTCTCTCCTGGCACTCTGGATGGGGGACTGGGTTCAGAGAAGCCAAAGAAGGCTTTTTCTCAGGTCACTCTCCCTGCTCTGACCTAGAGTCCAAGAGGGTTGTGGCTTATGCACTGGAAGGGGTTGAGGAAGAGGTAAGTAACAGATGGGGAGAAGTTCAAGTAATGCGAGTCTGAGTGCAGGTGGTTAATTAAGCTGAGCCACTTAGAAAGAGGAAGGGGACTCAGTTAAAAGTGCAGATGAAGAGCAAGTCATTGGATTTGGAATGAGGAAGAAGAAATGGAACGAAAAAAAGATGTGATCGAGGTATGATTAGGAGGATGTCTGAGTTTGTGAGGAAGGGAGCTAAACGATCCATTGGTCTTGAATTTCTCTCAAATTGTTGATATGAGCAGGGGTCTGGGGACTTGAGAAGAACTGGAAAAGTTTTCCAACACTTTCTGTAGGGAGTTCAATGAGTGCCTGTGAGCGGGTTAATAGAACTCTTGAGCAAAGAGCTGTCTGGGATGTGCTAGTGAAGAATGCAGCTGAAGAAGTGATGGAGGCCAGGAAAGGGCCAAGAGACTGAGATGATAAAGTTCTGTAGGTGGAAGAATGGGATGGACTGTGGTCAGACAGTGGGGCAGGAAGCAAGGAGAGAAGAACTGCATCCTACTGTTCAAACAACATTAGAAATATTGTACTGTGTTCTTCGGCTGAGTTAAGGTCCTTGAATGTCTCAGTGACTCCTGCTCTCAAGTGGAAATGCCGTAAGGTGGAGAAAGAAATCTGAGCATTCAGAACAGTTGCCCAATACACATCGAATGTGGGCTGCATAGATAGTCTTAAGATTTCCTAATGGCCACATTCAGAAACAAGTTAAACAGATTTGATAATGTATTTATTTAACTTAATATATCTGAAACATCATTTCAACTTGCAATTAATATAAAATTATTAGTACGTATGCAATATTTTACATTCTTTTCTCTATTTTTTCCCAAATCTTGTGCTATTTCATTATTTCACACAGTGTATGTCAATGTGAATGCTAAATTTTTTATCAGAAATATTTGACCTGTATTTGGATTTTATAGAATTTACTGTCAAAAAAAGCAGATTCATCTATGATTGTTCCAAGCAATTAAAACTTTTTCTATAATTGGACTATCAGTTTTTATTTTGAAATTCATATTAGTAAAATGAAATAAAAATTATTAGTAGCCATAAGTGGCCAATGGTTGCTATACTGAACAGCGTAAACCTAGAATATTGGGTAATTGCTAATATCATTAAGCAGTTGTCAACTATTATTAGGATTCATGTATTATTTTATTGAGCTTAAGAGGTGAGAATTGGAATCTACCCTTTCTAAAATAAACCCATGTAGGCATGAGGGTATGGACATTTGGTTCTCAGTGTTTGAGAACGTGCTAGAGTTACGCAGGCACCACATTGCCATAGCCTTCCAGAACATTCCAGTGTTTTCTCTTGTGTTCAGATGACTTATGAAGTTGACTCCTCTTCTGAAAGCATAGCTTGTCTCAATGGTTCAAATGCAAATGATGATAGCCATAGTATCGAATTATTTGCTGTTTTCCAAGTCCTTTTGCTGGCCTGTGGGCCATTGATAAGAGGCTTCTTAGAATTACCTTTCCTTTTCATTATTTTAAAAAACATTTGGCCCTAGTAGTAAGCTTGGATAAAAGAAACTGGTGGAAGGAAGAGAAAACCCCGCTTCTGTTAGTATGATTTATACTCTGCCTTGTCTCATCTCTGTGTGTGTATAGCTCATAATCCTTTCGCACATCAAGTTGATTGAGCTCTATGGGACTATTTAGATGAAAGAAAGTCTGTAAATGCCAGGTATTTATTTTCTTCATTATGGTCACATAATGTGGTAAAAACAGAAATGTTACAATTGATTAAATGGAGCTTTGTCATTTGGAACAAGTTTTTCAAGTTTTTATTGTAAACTTATTTCTTGAAGTTTCATGTTATTTCATGTATGTTGTTTAATTTGTGAACTTTTTTCATGTAGATCCCACACAGGAAATCTGCTTTCTTTTAGAGGTATAATTACAGTGTTCTACATCTACAGTTACAAAGAACAATTGGATAGATTGTCTGTTATCAGTTACCAATAAAGCAAGAATGATTATGTGATTTGGCCCTATTTAGGATGAAAAAAGTGAGGCCAAGAGATACCAGTTAAGATTATACAATTAGTAAATGGCTCTGTGAAATGCTTATCCCATTTTATCATGAAGTCACAGTTTTTAAGTTCTGTATTCATATTCTAGAAAAGCAGTGTAAAAATGTGGCTGAAAGCATGGGCTCTGCATTGCAATGACTCTGGCTCCACTCCCACTCTGCCACTTATCAGCTGTGTGATCTTGGCTAAGATACTTTAAAAGCCTCGGTTTCTTCTCTTGTGAAATGGGGAATTAATCATAATTAAATGAAATTGTTACAACACTGGACTGAAAGTATTTGATCAATCTTGCTTTCTAAGATGTAGAATACTGATATTTACAAATATGGCACATTAAGTGAACAGTGGAGTCATTAACGTTAGGTATCAGAACCACAGTAGCCTAAATGGCTGCACCATCTGAACACTTGTGATTGCTACAACCACATCTCAAGCCTGCTCACCTGCTACCTCCCAACTTGACTGGATTCTTTTCAAAGCCTTGAAACTGCTCAACTCTTCTCTCCCACAGAGTCTTTGAATAGACTGTTCCTCTACCCAGAAGGATGTTTAACAGGCACTTTGCCAGGGCCCATCTTTTTTTCTTTCAGGTCTCAGTTAAATATTACCATTCACTCAGAGAAGCCTTTTGTGACCACTCCATATATGGACGACTTCCCTCATGACTCAGTTATCCCCTATTACTAGTCTCTGTTTTTCTTTTTTCTTTTTTAGTAGTCAATATCATAATTTGTTATTGAATTTTAATTCTGAGAGAATTCACTTGTCCATGTAAGGTTTGCCCAGCAACATTCTGAGGACTGTATACCATGTGGATTTCAGTTTGACTATGTGTGCGTACAATTTTGAATTATGTAATAATAATAATAATACGGACATTTTCCTCCCATTAGAAGTATATTGATGCCATAACAATTTAATGTTTGTACATAAGTTTTTAGGTCTCATGGATCAGTTGGCTTATTTAACCACTTTTGTTTTATTATGTACCTTCTTTTCATTTAAAAAAATTTTCTTGGCCAGGCATAGTGGCTCACAAGAGCAAGGCCCCATCTCTACTAAAAATAGAAAAATTAGTCAGGTGTTGTGTAGGGCACCTGTAGTCCCATATTCTCAGGAGAGTGAGGCAAGGGGATTGCTTGAGTCCAGGAGTTGAGGTTGCTGTGACCTATGACTCCATGGGAATCTAGCTTGGGGCAACAAACAGACTCTGTCTTAAAAAAAAGATTAAAAAAATAAAAATTATTAAAAAATATTGCTATGAGGTTCGAGACCAGCCTGAGCTAGAGTGACACCCTGTCTCTACCAAAAAAAAAAAAAAAA
>NW_003852490.1:5133827-5143608 GCF_000181295.1 Otolemur garnettii
AAAAAAAAAAAAGAAAAAGAAAAGAAAAAAAAAAAGCTGGGTACTGTTGTGGGCACCTGTAGTCCCAGCTACTTGAGAGGCTGAGGCAAGAGAATCGCTTAAGCCCAAGAGTTGGAGGTTGCTGTGAGCTGTGATGCTACAACACTCCATGGTGGGTGACAAAGTGAGACTCTGTCTCAATAAAAAAAAAAATACAATAAATAAATGAAAAAAAAAAGAAAATTAAAAAAATATTGCTATGAATATGTTTATATATAAATATTTATACCTTTATTTATTTAGGATACATTATAGGAAGTAGAATTACAGCATTAAGGAAATATACTTTTTTAAAAAAAGATTTACTACATATTGATAAATTTCTTTCTGAAGATATTACAACAATTTAAATTCCTACAAGCAGCATTTCAAAATACTTGTCCCATATACAATGAGTAGCACTGAATATTATGCTTCATACATAATGAAGATTCATAGGCAACAAGTAGCATTTCCTTATTGTAAGTTGCATTTATTTTTTTAACCCATGAGTAAGCACATTTTCATGTGTTTATTAGACTTTGTATTTTTTTCTTCTAGTTATGGGCTCCTTATACATTTCTTATTTTGTTTTATGTTTTTCTTAATAAGTAGGGACAATTGTATATTAAAAATATGTAATAGTTGTCTATAACACTTTTGAAAATATTTTTTGAATTTATTATTTTTGTGCACCCAGTTGACTGAACTTTTCTTTTATGACATTTTCCCACTGCTTTTATGTTGAGAAGGTTCTTACGTATGACCAGATTAGTTAAATATCCACGTACATTTTCTCAAACTTCTTTTTTTATCCACTTATTATTGAACATTTTAGGACTTCTAAAATATGTACCAGCATATGGTGTCTCATGGTATATTCTAATTTGCCTTTTTGTTTTTTAAAAAGAAAATAACTCAATATTTTCTGAATAACTCTTTTCTCCTTGTTGATTTATGATGCTTTTCAAAAAAAATCAAATCACACATTTTATCCATCCAAGAAGCCTATCTGGAAACTTACACTTTTGCCTTTTTTCTTTAATTATTGTAGATTTAAATTTTATTTTAACAGCTAGTAAGACAATTTCTCACTCCTTACTATCCTTTAAACTTTTTTTCTACTTCTTATTATTTATTTTTCCTTGTAGATAAATAAAGAACCATTTTTAAACTCTAGTAGACTGAGTAACAGCCCTCAAAAATATCTGGGTCTTAATCCCTGGAATCAGTAAATGCTACATAATATGGGCAAAGGGTCTTTGCATGTGTGATTAAATTAAGGACTTTCAGATTGGAGATTATTATCCTGGCTAATTCTTCTGGACCCTAGATTTAATCACAGGAGTCCTCATAAGAGGGAGGGATATATAACTACAGACCAGAAAGCCTTGTGGAGATGTAGCAGAGAAAGATTTGAAGATGCTGTGTTGCTGGTCCTGTTGATGGGCCAGTGGGTCCTGAGCCAAGGAATGCAGGGAATGGGAATGTAGTTCTAGAAGCTGAAAAAGGTGAGGAAATGGTACTTTCTTGTCCCCAGGGAGCAGAGCCCTGGCAACACTTTGATTTTAGTGCAGTAAAACTACTTTGGACTCCTATCTTTGGAGTTCTATGAGAACAAATGCATATTCTTTTAAGCCATCAAATGTGCGGAAATTTGGTACAATAGTCATAGCCAACCAATACATTGATTTAATTTAAAATGCTCATGAGATATTTGGTTTTGTATTTCGATTAATGTCGTCCATTCATACGTGAAGAACTGACATATGTAAATATTCAATTATGCCTTTCAAGAGAGTGTGTATCTCCTTTTTCAGTAAAATTTTGCAGTCTTTCTGAGAAATTGCTTGCACTATTATTTTCAGTAAAAGAGATTTTTGTTTTTTAGAAGTTCAGCAGCATATTTTTTATAAAGTGATTTTCTTGTGGGTAAATATGGAGGAAAAATAAGTGTCATTAAGAGTGGCAGGAGATGGGCATTTAACAGGTAAACATCTATAATATAAAAGAGGCAACAATCTGGTTCCTTAAAAGAGGTTACCTTAAATAAATAAACTTATGATTTCCTGAAAATTATCTTATTCTTTCAAAATTTTCTTCTGTGATTGATTTTATTTGCTATATGACTACAGGTGATGAACAAATGGAAATATAAATCTATGTTACCTCCCTGTAATACTATAGTTTATATAATACTGAACCAGAGTGTACCCAAAGCACTTCTTAGAGATTAAAATCATGTTTTTCATGAAGGAATCATAGCTCTGAGGTTTCTAGGAATTTTATACATACTCATCCTCTATGGTAAGAATCTGGTATTTTATTGTCTTTATTTGGATAAGTAACTTTCAGTGCAGACATTGAACATTTTCAGAAGCATGTGAGAGGAAATTCTGATGTGTTGGAGTAGAGTTAATTATTAATCAGAATATCTTCTTGTACATTTCTGAAACACATATTTGTAATATGACTTAATGAGACATTTTGGGTAGATAACTTTTCTGGTACAGGTTAAGTGTCCCTTATCCAAAATCCTTGGGACCAGAAGTCTTTGGGATGTGGAAATTTCCCAGATTTTAGAATATTTGTATTTGTATAATGAGCTGTCTCGGGGATTGGCACCAAACATGACATCTATTTATGTTCATATACAACTTACACACATTGCCTCAACTAATTTTATATAATATTTTTAATACTGTTGTGCATGAGATGAAGTTTGGCTGAATTTTGACTGTGACCCAAGTAGAAAAAAGTTTAAAGGATATGAGGTCAGGTGTGGAAGTTCCCACTTGTGGTATTATGATGGCACACAAAAACTTTCAAATTTTGCATTTTTAGATTAGTGATGCTCAACCTGTAAGTGGTTCTAGTATGTATACATCAGAATCCTATGTATAATTTTAAAAAATGCAGATGCCTTAGTTCTCCTCAAAATGCCCTAAGAAGGAGTCACACATTGCATCCATGTTCTTACAAAGCTCCAGACATGATTTAGATGTGTAAAAGTTTCTTCTCCTTGGGTGATTCTAGTGCAAACCCTCACTCAGGATTTGGGAACTTTTCCAATGTTCTGTCGTTATGTGAATGTGTCCTTTTCTCTGAGCTAGGAAGAGAATCGAATGCCATTCCCCCCACTGCAGTATTTCTAGAGTTTTTTTCTATATAGTAAATCTTAATAAGGGTTGGAAAGGGCAGCTGGAAATACTTAATCATTTTGACTTTATTTTTTGGGGGAAAATTTTATGACAGTGTAGCATTTTTGAATTGAAGATGAAGAAATTCTCTAATATATATCTTTCAAATGTCAAGAGTATATTGCTTTTATTTTATAGCAATATTGTGAATATAAGTTTGAAGGGAAAATAGAAAATAGTCAACAAAAATAGTAATTTTGAGAAAAAAAAGCATATTATCTTTTCTTCCTGCTTTTCTAATCCTAAATATCTTTTAAGGAACTTTTTGAACCTTGACTTCTCCTTAAAGACTACTAACATATTTAATTTTTTTCCAAATAAAATAATTTACAATTATTTGAGTGCCAATGTTATGGTTTCTATTGTTCTTTAATTATTTCATTGTTAAATTTTCTGAAAAAATTTATAAGGTCCTTTAGAGCTGCAGGCTTTATTACCCTTTGCAGTGTTGAGAATATTGTCTAGTACAACTCAAGTCCGTGAAACTTACATAATAAATTGAATGAAGTTTCTCAACAAAGAAACGGATTTTTTTTTTCTAATTTCAACTGACAAAAATTGAAAAAAAGATTCAAGTGACAAAATTGTCACTTAGCTATCTTTTTTCTTTATAGTTGAAGAATTCAGGAAAACTAAAAAGAATGATCACGTTTTCCACACCATTAGTTCTCATACACATGATTTGCTGTTTGGGTGGTTTGAATGTCTTTTTTATATAAGCATGCTTTTCAATGCAATGCCGCCGTATTCATTTTAAAATGCCAACTAAACTTTTGAACTTGACAAGTGTGCATCTTGTATGTATAGTCTTATATCTGTGCTTTGTTTATATGTGTGTGTGGAGAGGCCGGGGGTGGGGGGGAAGAGCCTTTCTTTACTAAGATCATCAAAGCAATAATTAAGTGGGAAACATACAACAGGTATGTAATTCAGGTAATTTAAGTCTATGTATGAAGGACTTGCTTACCACAATAGTAAGGCATCACCTGTGTGGATAATTTCTTGGCAACACTGCCTGAATTGAACATTTATCACAAATGCAGCATTTGTTAAAGAAAGGGCGTCATAATACTCTCTTCCATATTCTTCTTCCATATTCTTCCATTTAATGGAACTAAATGTCTTTACAGACTATAGCATTTCTCTCATTAAACTTAGAGAAAGCCTCAGTGAAAATAAGCATTCACCACAAGCTCCCATCTCCTTATCTTTCTTTCCAGCTGCTCCGATTCTCTTAAAAATCAACTTCTCTTGGTGGTTGCTGTTAATAGGTAATAAGACCAGTGATTTAAATCACTGATTACTCTCTTCTGACTTTCAAACCATTCTAGCATGCTTCTAGTTAGAATAATGATGGCAGTGATAGGTCGATGGGAAAGGATGGTAATTTTGTACATAAATGCCCATTGAGCTTCTGAGATTTACATTTAGCTCATGCAATAATAAAAAAAAGCTAATAAAAGAAATATTTATGAATATCTGAAATATAGATGTGCCCTTTAGGAAGATCAGAGGATTACACTGTATTTGTTGGGATTCATTATGCTACAACAAAGTATTCATTTCCAGTACTGGTAATTGGTAAACTTAGATAATGCTAGTGTTCTCGTATTCAATTTTCAAAATACTATATTTTGATCAGGTCTACCATCCGTGACTTTAGAGGAAATTCACTTAGATTTATAAGATGTATTCTACAAATAATTGGAAGTCCCTTCTCCTCCTCCATCTCTCTTTCCACAGCTGCACAGATGCATACAGATATGCTTATATTTATTACTTCTCTCCAAGAATCTCAGTGACCTGGTGGCTTGCTCTGACACGTCTGGTAAAAACTCTGACATAGAAGAAGATGTATACCATTTAATTAGGAGTAGCTACATTCTCAAATTCTTTAGCAAACCATTACTTAGCATAAAGTCACTTTGGAATCAATTAAATATGAACCTTTGTCACTTCAGTATTCATAGAAAAGCACTTAGGTGATTAAAGACCCTTGGCCTCTAAATATTTGACTACTTACCAGCACCAGACATTTAGAAAGGCTTATTAGATGTTTTATACTTCCAGAGAAGGCAGTGTGAAAAAGTAAAACAAAATTAGAGGAAACATAATTGCCACAAATGAATGTTCCCTCTGCATTATCATAGCTTGTGCTATTTGGAGGTTCTCTCTCTCTTGGTCTCCATGTCTTCTGCCACTAACCTTGGGTGCTTCTCAAGCTCTCTGTTTTTATACTGTGTTATTTTTCATAACTAAGCAAAATAAAAATAAATGAATACACATATAAATTGTCATCACCTAAATGGGACTGGATTCAAACATGCATTTTTTCATTTAGTGAATAAAACACATCGTAGCAGGTTTGTTATTTCAGGAATTGCCTTTAATTTAAACAAAATTTTAAAACAGAGGAAGGGGGGGAAAGATGGCAGAATAGATGCAGTCTGCACAAGCTTCTTTCTGGGAAAGGATGTAAAATTGCAAATAGATGCCCATCTTCCCATTGCTTGGGAAGAGCAATGTCAGAGAACTGACAGGAGACACACAGGGTAAAGGAGACAGGGATGAGGAATTCCACTTACCAATACAGGAAGAGACCTGGGGAGATCCTTATACATTATTGGGAAGAGATAAAGGAGAGAGACCTAGGGCCCCCAACCAGTACAGGGCCTCCAGGCAGATCAGGAAACTGCTTGGAGGCTGTGTAGTGAAGTTACATCAAAGAGCAGGCTCGGCAATATCATCCTGGTCTCGGTTGTTGGGTTGTAGGAGTGGATGCCACTCTGAGCTCTGAGGTCTGGAACATTCAGTCTACACAGGGACTGATTTCACTGTAGCTGCCTCCATATTGCTTCTTGCCAGGCCAGGGAGGGAGCAAGGAGAGTAGACAAACTCTCACACCTGTGACTGGGAACTAGGTGCCCTCCCACACAAGGAAACTGGAGCAGAGGTCAAGGCATCCCATGATAGAAGCCTTGGCAGGTCCTGTGTGGGGAGAGAGTTCCATCCATCCTGCAGCCCCACCCACATGACTCCACACCCTGATTAGGGAAGCAAGCTTCCTGCCTCTAGAAACAATTCCATACCTTTAAGAAAGAGGGAATCCTCCTTAACTCATTCTATGAAGCCAGTATCACCCTGAAACTGAAGCCAGGAAACATTACAGCAAACAAACAAATGAAAAACTACAGGCCCTTCCTTATGAATATAGGTGCAAAAATCATCAACAAAGTGGGAAGATGGGCTGACTGGCACCAACCCTCAGCAGAGGCTCCTGAACAGAGGAAGAAAAACTGGAAGGAAATGGACTCTATGAGCCAAAGGTGGGGAGCTGCCAAGAAGGAAGTTTGGCAAGCTGTAACTCCAAGGAAGAACATTCAAGAAAACAAATTACAGGTAGAAAGCCTATCAACTGGAGGATAGACGACCCCCTTCCTCAAGCAGGAGGTCTGCTGCAGCCTATCTGCGAATGAGCAGAAAACAAAAGACTTCACATTTTACCTTGCTGAAGAGAGCCACTAAATTCTATGTCTCTTTCTCCAGGGAGGTCCCACTTAGACAGCACCCCACCAGGCATAAAATTGAACAGATATTTTCCCCCACAAATACAAACTCCCAGTCCACCCTTTTCCCCCTTGCATGGCGGTCTGAAGTTCTGCCCCCTGCAGAGCACAGAGTGTTTGGTCTTGTCCTGAGAGATCTGGGCATAGTGTGGACTGCCAACCTTCAGGATGGAATCTGTGACTAATGGGGAAGAAAGAGGGTATGGGAGGAAAGGGACACTCAGCAGGAGGAGGAGAAGTCCCCTGGTTATGACTATGCCCAGCCACTGGTGGTGTTGACCCTCAGTTCGGGCTGTGCCTGGTGGGACAGGGTACAGAACCCCTGGCTCTGATGGCACCCACAGAGGGAGAGTGGTTGCCCTGTGTGGACTGAGTTTGGCAGACAGGGCTGGTCCCCTGCCCCTGCTGGGCCTACAAGTGGAGGCTTGCTAGGTATAGACTGAGACCTGAGAGTAAAGGGTGTGGTCCCTTGATTCCAACAGAACCTTGGAGCAGTGGCTTACTGGATGTGAACCAAGACCTGAGGGCCAGGCCTGGTTCTCTGTCTCCAGTGGGGCTGGTGAGCAGAGGTTTACCGGGTGAAGATTGAGACCTGGAGGCAGGGCCTGGTACCCTGACTCCAACAGAGCATGTGAACAGAAGCTTGCTAAGCAGTGGACTGAGACTGATAGGGAAGAGCATGGTCCCCTGACTCCAACTGGTCTGGCAAGCAGAGGCTAGCTGGGTATGGACTGAGACCGGTGGGCCCCTCTTGGCTCTAATTTGGCCTATGAGCAGAGAAGCAGACAACAGTGTGGACTGAATCTAGGGGGTGGGAGTGTATCTCCCTGGCTCCAATTGTGCTGGTGGAGACCCTCAGGGTTTGCACTGCCTGAGACAATTTAATTGTAACCCAGGTCTAGGGCTGTCCACTCTGGGACATTCTGAGTTTGGCCTTCAAAGTTCTGTAGTGGAAAAGAACTGAAGGGTGGGGGCTGAGAGCCGCAGCTATTTGTATGTCTTCACAGTTGAGATTTAAACCTAATACTGTGGTTTCCTAGGATATGGTAGAGGTTGGCTGATATCAAAACAGAGCTAGCTTGCACTATCTCACCAAGTAGGGCCTCAGAGTCTCTGGCTGAAACTCTGAAAGGGGCCTTTGTAAGGTTTTAGGAGATAAGCCACAATTACAAAGACTAGTGCTTTGGTAAGGGGCTATTTCTACTACCTGGGAACTGCAATTCAATCTCCCCCTACCAGGTCTAATAACCAAATGGTGGAAAACAAACATGGTGTGGACTCAACAGAAGAACTCTGGCAACATGAATAAGCAGAGTAGATCACCCTCCCCAAGAAATGACAAAGGAGATACAACTAAAGATGCCATGCATAGACAAATGGCAGCAATGTCAGAAACTGAATTCAGAATATGGATTGCAAATAAGATAAATAGAATGGAAGAAAAGATGAAAAATGAAAGGAAAACAAAGGAATCATTCAGAAGATCAACAAAACAAAAAGTTGGTTTTTTGAAAAGATTAACAAAATTGATAAACCTTTGGCCAACCTAACCAGAAATAGAAAAGTAAAATTTCTAATATTGTCTATCAGAAATGATAAAGGAGAAATAACAACATATACTTCAGAAATTCAAAAAATCCTCAATGATTATTATAAAAATCTCTATTCTCAGAAATATGAAAATATGAAGGAAATGGACCAATATTTGGAAGCATGCCACTTTTCTAGACTCAACCAGAAAGAATTAGAAATCTTGAATAGATCTATATCAATAGACATAGAAAATAGCATAAAAAATACAAAATGTCCCAAAAAAGAAAAGTCCAGGACCAGATGGCTTCACATCTAAATTCTATCAAACCTTTCAAGAGGAACTAGTACCTATATTCTACAACATTTTCCAAAGCATAGAAAAAGAAGAAATACTTCCCAACATGTTCTATGAAACAAATGTCACCCTGATACCCAAACCAGGAAAGGATCCAACAAAGAAAGAAAATTATAGACCAATATCATTAATGAATATTGATGCAAAAATATTCAATAAGATCTTAGCAAACAGAATTCAACAACACATCAAGAAAATTATACACCATGATGAAGTTGGTTTTATTCCAGGGTAACAGGGTTGAGTCAACATATGCAAATCTATAAATATAATATATCACATCAATAAAATAAAAAACATAGACCTTATGATTCTCTCAATTTGATGCAGAAAAACCCTTTGATAATATCCAGTATCCTTTCATGATCAGAACTCTTAAGAAAATATGCATAGAAAGGACATTTCTTAAACTGATAGAGGCCATCTACAGCAAACCCATGGCCAATATCATATTGAATGGTATAAAATTGAAAACATTTCCACTCAGATCAGGAATGAGGCAAGGATGTCCACTGTCTCCACTGTTATTCAACATAGTAATGGAAGTTGTATCCATCACAACCAGGCAAGTGAAGGTGATCAAGAGTATCTAAATAGGGTCAGAGGAGATTAAACTCTTACTCTTTGCTGATGATATGATCAAATACTTGGAAAATCCCAGGGATTCAACTTCAAAACTCTTAGAAGTGATCAGGAATACAGCAGAGTCTCAGAATATGAAATCAATACTTACAAGTCAGTAGCTTTTATATATGCCAATAATATTCTACCTGAAAAGACAGTCAAGGACTCTATTCCTTTTACAATGGTGCCAAAGAAGACAAAATATCTGGATATTTACCTAACAAAGGATGTGAAAGATCTCTATAAAGAGACTATGAAACTCTGAGAAAAGAAATAGCTGAAGATGTTAACAAATGGAAAAACATACCATGCTGATGGCTGGGAAGAATCAACATTGTTAAAATGTCCATACTACCCAAAGCAATCTACAGATTTAATGCCATCCCTATTAAAGCACCATTGTCATACTTTAAAGAAATTGAAAAAATAGTACTTCATTTTATATGGAATCAGAAAAAACCTTGAATAGCAAATACATTACTCAG
>NW_003852490.1:5143634-5155760 GCF_000181295.1 Otolemur garnettii
ACCAAGAGATGAACCCAGCTACTTATTGTCATTTGATCTTTGACAAGCCTATCAAAAATATTCATTGAGGGAAAGACTACCTATTAAACAACTGGTGCTGGGTGAACTGGCTGGTGACCTGTAGAAGACTGAAACTGGAACCCCACCTTTCACCATGAACAAAAATTGATTCTCACTGGATAAAAGATTTAAACTTAAGACATGAAACTATAAAAATACTAGAAGAGAGTGCAGGTAAAACAGTTAAAGAAATTGGCCTGGGAGAATATTTTATGAGGAGGACCCCTCAGGCAATTGAAGCAACATCAAAAATCCATTACTGGGATCTGATCAAACTAAAAAGCTTTTGCACAGCCAAGGGCACAGTAAATAAAGCAAACAGACAACCTTCAAAATGGGAGAAGATTTTTGCATGTTATACTTCTGACAAAAGTCTGATAATTACAACCTACAGAGAACTCAAATGAATCAATAAGAAAAGAACAAATAACTCCATTTATATGTGGGCAAGAGACTTGAATAGAAACTTCTCTGATGAAGACAGTCCCATGGCCTACAAACACATGACAAAATGCTCATCATTCTTAATCATCAGAGAAATGCAAATCATGTCTTAACACAATTACTAAGAAAATTCTATGAAGGCTATATTAACCAGTTGGGTGAAACTATTTCAGATTGTATATAAAACCTGCACACTGTAGCCCATGACTGCATTAATGTACACAGCTATGATTTAATAATAAAAAATAATAATAAATAAAACCACTTAGAGTTCTAAATAAATTATTATTTATTATCTCATCTAACTCCAGTAAGATTAGCCCACATCACAAAAACCCAGAACTACAGGTGTTGACATGGATGTGGGAATCATTTATACTACCCAAAATGATTTATAGATTCATTGCCATCCCCTTCAAAATGCCAACATCGTATTTCATAGACATAGAAGAAATAATTCTACATTTAGTTTGGAACAAGAAAAGGGCTGAATAACCAAAGCAACTTTAAGCCAAAACAACAAATCTGGGGGCATCACATCACCAGGCTTCAAACTATACTACAAGACTATAGTAACCCAAACAGCATGGTATTAGCATAAAAATAGAGACCTAGGCCAATACAACAGAGCATAAAACCAAGATATAAAACCATCCACATATAGTCACTGGTTTTTGACAAAGCAGACACTATACATTTTGGTAAAGGAACCCTGTTCTGTAAATGGTGCTGGGACTATAGGATAGCCACCTGCATAAGCATGAAACAGAATCCATATCACTGTCCACTGCAAAAATTAATCCAGAATAAAGGAGAGACTTAAATGTAAGGCATGACACCATAAGAATTCTAGAAGAAAATGTAGAAAAAAACTCTTCTGGATAGTAGCCAAAGGGAAAAAATTCTTAACTAAAACCTCAATGGCAGTTATGGCAACAACAAAATAAATAAATGAAATTAGATCAAATTAGAAAGCCTCTGCACAGCTTGGGAAACATTCAACAGATCAAATAGATAATCTACAGAATGTGAGAAAATAATCATAAACTGTATATCCCATGAAAGTTTTAATAATCAGAATATACAAAGAACTCAAACAAATCAGAAAAAAATCAATTAACATCCCTTAAAGTGAGCAAAACACATGAACAGAAGTTTTTTGAAAGAAGATAGACAAATGGCCACAAAATGTTCAACATCACTAATCATCAGGGAAATGCAAATTAAAACTGTGATGAGATACTACCCAACCCCTATCAGAATAGCCATTATTAAAAAGTTAAAAAAAATATGCTGGTATGCATGTAGAGAAAAAGGAACAACTGTGCTCTATTGGTGGGATTACAAATTAGCACAACCTTTAAGAAAAATAATATGGCAGTTCCTCAAAGAAATAAATGTACTTGCCATTCAACCCAGCAATCCCACTACTGGCTACTTACCCATAGGAAATGGAATCATTTTATAAAAAATATACCTGCACTCAGAGGTTTATTGCAAACAATTCATAGTTGCAAAGATGTGGAATTAACCTAAGCACTCTAGATTCATGTATGGATAAAGAATTATGTGGTATATATACACCATGGAGTACAACTCAACTATGAAAAGCGATGAAATGATGTCATTTGCGGCAAATTGGATTGAATCAGAGACCGTGATCTTAAGAGAAGTATCTCAGAAATGAAAAACCAAACACCGTATGTTCTCACCAAGAGTGGGAGCTAAACAATGGGTACACATTGGGGCCAAATAAAGTAAAAGACACGAGAAACCAAGATGGGAATGTGTGTAATTAAGAACTTAGCTGTGGGGTACAATGAACACTGTTCTGGTGATGGGCAAACCAAAAGCCCTGACTTAAGCATAATTCAGGATATCCATGTAATAAAAACCCTTCTACCCCCACTAATATTTTGAAATAAAAATATAACTGCAAAACATATTCAGGCACATGTAAACAAAACTCAAGAGTTGTAGGTGTAGTTTTGTTAATATATCATACATCTTTCTACCTTTTCTCCTATTATTGCACATTTCCTTCCATTTCCTATCTACTAGGTCAGGCATCCTTGTTAAATTTATAAGGTCTAATCCCCTGTGTACCTAATACACTTATTTGGGTACTCTTATGGCATCCAACCATATCCTGGAGTCCAGATGGGCAAAAGACCTATCTTTGTCTGAGGCAAGGCATGAGCCAAAAGGATGAGAATGTTTTAGGTCACTCAGAGTTTGCATTAAAGGAAAGTGAGGAAAATTCTGCTCAAATATTTTTATTCTCCCCGTGGAACATAAGGTACTATTATCACTTAGGGTGAAGATTTGGGAAAGCCAACTTTTAAGAAATCATTACATGTTATAGTAGCTACCACAGGGAATTTGAATAATGAACAATCCACAGGCTCCCAGATCCATGTGGCCTGTGTAGGTTTGCAGTGTGGCCAGGATGTAATTTCAGTGTGAATGCTGACAAAGCTGAGTCTGGGCTGCCAATGCTTAACTCTGCCCAGATATTAATTTGAAGGACTAAAAACACACACAGCATTTTTCTCAGTTACATTATTCTATTAAATTAAGTATATGTAGTTAGACTGTTTTCCCACAAGACTACACAAAAAGCCTTGTTAATTTTAAAATAACATCAATCAAAGAAATTATGGCATGTTAATGGAATTGAACACTACATATAGTAAAAGGAATAAGATAAGACTGTATGTGCTTACATAAGATTTCACAAAGATATTAAATTGCAACATAGGAGGTATAATGTTATCTTACTGTAAATGGACTGTGTTTATACCCTTGAAATGTTACCAGTCTGTAGACATTAGCTAGAAGTTTACAGGGTGCAACTTTGGAATTGAACATGGCTTTATAACAGCATGTTCTTAATTTCTATGGCTGAATGCCTAACATTACTTGAAGAATATATGGGGACATTAGTGTGCTTGTGGAGTGCAGCTTGGCGTCTAGGCCTAGCTAGAACAGGTCTCATTGGAAAAAATCATACTTTACTAGAAACTGGAGGAATCCCCAAATTCTCATTATTAGTGAAACATTATGGGAAAAAGAGAGAAGACTCTTCATTTTTTTGAGTGTGTATGTGTGTGTGTGTGTGTGTAGGGGGGCAGGGGTTTCAAAGCCTCAATGCCCACTTGAGAAGGTCTAAGTAGTCCAGTTCAGAGGCCACTCATCCCTTTGAGACTGGCTGCTTCACAAACTGGGTCCTTGGAATCACCCTTCTTCAATTAGAAAGCTTTATAGATGCTGCAGGGCCTGGGCGGGACCTACACCCTTTGTTTGTAGGATAATGATTTTGGTTAAAAAATAAAACCTTTGAGATCACCTGGGTAACAACTGACTCTTTATAGACCACGGCAAGGGAGGGGACAGATTCAAAAATAAACAAGAGGACTGATGTTTTCAGACATGGTGGGCGATTGATGTCAACCATCTCCCTGAGCTCAACTCAATAATAGATAAAATTTATTTTAAAAATTTACTTAAAGGTACTGAAAAACAAAGAGATGAATGCCTAATTACCAAACCAGAATTCTGAGTACAGTAAAGATGTGGTAGGAAAGAAAGATTGGAATTTTGGGATGTTTGCTTCTATAGAGTGATATGCTAATTATCAAGGCAGACTGGTCATGAGGCTGACTAGCCCTTTGAAGGAAATTATTGTAGCTATTGTAGCCATAATGAA
The DNA here is from genome assembly GCF_000181295.1 of Otolemur garnettii. Lineage (NCBI taxonomy): Eukaryota > Metazoa > Chordata > Mammalia > Primates > Galagidae > Otolemur > Otolemur garnettii. The sequence continues at coordinate 5,147,848 of NW_003852490.1, forward strand.
ATATTGGACGCCCAGGTAAATTTGAATTTCAGATAAACTATAAACAATTTTTCAGTATGAATATATTGCATATAAACAGCTAATATACCTAGGAATCCCAGCCCATCTTGGAGTGCAACAATAAAATGTTGGTACACTTTATTGGTATGTAAAAGTTTTAATGTGTGATGGACAAATACTTTGATGCCAGTGATTTCTTATGGCAACTATTAGTTTTATTCTTCTTTCCTAGTGTAAAAGGAAAGATATTTATAAAGCTTGGAAAGAAGGCGGCTGAATTTGGCAGAAAAGGGAGGGAAAACTTGTATACAACAGAGTGTTTAAGTGGGTTGTTTCTTCTATCTTCCACTCCCCTAACACACACACAGACAGTGGGAGTAGGGAAAAAAGAAAACCAGTCTTTCTCTTATCATTTCAGAAGCTCCAAGAGCAGGAAAATCTGTATAATTCTGTAAGTGGAGACCTAGTCAAGGTACCCAAAGACAATGGAAATGTGAAAGAATAGAAAAAATGGCTATGGCTGAATGACTGGGGAGAAGGAGAAGGAGGGGATAGGAAAGGAGTAGGGAGAAATAAAATTGCCTCTGAATGTGGTAAGAAGTAACAGAGGGAAGAGCCAGGAAGCTTGCCAAGAGCTTGTGGAAGCACAGAGTGAGGAGAAAATGGTGACCCCACAGCAGCGGTAAGGAGCAGACAGCCCATGTCACTCAGGGCTTGTCAGCACACATGGTGGAAATCTCCAAGAATCCTTATGTAGGGGACATCCTGCATTTCCAATTGGACTGAAAGTGGAAGAAGTTCTAGAAGTGTGAAGACATATGGGAAGGGCAGATCTGCTGAGTCCTGTTGCCTAACAATGGCCTGAGTCTAAAACGCAATCTCTTCTTTCCTATGAACCCTATTGGGCAGCAGGGATTTTCTAAATTTGCAAAATTCACATAAATATTGTCAGCAAGAAAAGTATTTATTTTGGGAGAGCACAAGAACAGGACAGAGCAGAAGCAGAAGTGGAGAAAAGCCTGGTGATGGGCATTGAACTTGCATGTGACAGAGTCAGAAATCTGTGTCCATTGGGAAACCAACATATTCAACCTAGAAATTGATCAGAGGAAAACACACTCCTTAGGTAGGCTGAGGTTTCAGTGTTGGGTATGAACTATTTATATAAGTAAAGATAATTTACTTTTGTTTTGTATATTTGGGATTTTGATTATAAATTTTATGTTTACCACAGTAGTAGATGCATAGAAACAGAATCTAAAAGAAAAATCACCCCAAATTGCTGATGGTGATTTAGGTCAAGGCTGGACTGGGGTAGAAGGGGAAGGGGAATGACGGCAATATTCCATTTGTGCATTAGTGTATATTTCTCAAATATTTGAATTTTGTACAAAAAGAATAATTTTTTTCTCTATTTTTTTTCTCTTTTTTATGATATCATCATTGTGTACATTAATGCAGTCATGGGGTACAATGTTCTGGTTTTATATACAATTTGAAATATTTTCATCAAACTGGTTAACATATCCTTCATGGCATTTTCTTAGTTATTGTGTTAAGATATTTATATTCTACATTTAGTAAGTTTCACATGGACCCTTGTAAGATGCACATGTAGGTGTGGTCCCACAAATTGCCCTCCCTCCACCTATCCTTGCCCCTCCCTTCCCTTTCAGTACTACTATGAAACTAATTTATAGCTTTCATATGAAAGCTATAACCCAATTATAGCCCAAGAATATGTGGAAAGGGGAAAAGAATAATATTTTTAGTGAGCAATAATCCCTCCCAAACACAATAAACATTAATATGTAAAAATGGCCTGATCCTCATGACTGGTTCTTATGCTGGGGCCCTGGGCTACTAACCTAAGTCTGGCCGAGAAATGAAAAATCTACAGATTCTATATGTTATGTCTAAGATCAGATTCATTGATGAGAAAGTGCAAGTTGAGGGCACCACAGTTGTCAATGCTGAGATGATGGAGGACCTAGTCATTTTAATGCAGCAAAACCCATCTTGAGAACTTCTGGCTCATGGCTAGCTCAGGTGAGCCCCTCAACTAATGCAGGCAGAACCAATCTGTCCTCTTGCTATGTGCATCCTCAAAAGAAATACTTTTCCTGCTGACAACAATTGTCTGAGGGAAATGAGCAGATATGGTGAAATTACTTCTTTTCCACATAGCTAGGGTAGAATGGTCCTCTACACTGGAGAAGCTTCCTGGCCAACCTTCAGTAGAGGGTGGTGACTCATCCCTGTCACCTCCCATCTGCTGGTGGAGACAATATTACATCTTTCACTGCCTGATGATCCACTGCTGCTGAGGAGCTGGGGGAAATCACCTGCTGAGGAAACTTTCGCTTTCTGACAGGAGCAAGGAAAGAAAAGTCTCAGGAAGGAGGCAAAGCTGAAAACCTGAAGCAGGGGCCTCCAGCAGGTGGGGCTGCACACAAAAAGTGAAAACAGAATCGGTACTACTAACATCTGAGTTTGTGATCACAAGGCCAAATGGAGGAACTGTATCTTTCAATACAAAGGAGACACACTAAGAAATGTAAATCATAACTGAAAAGATAAGAGGCATAGAGGACAGTCCAACAGAAACAATATGTAAATGATTGGCATTCTGGAAGAAGGAAAAGGAGCAGATGGAGATGGAATCAATACCAAAGCAGCAATTTGCAGCTGCCTGATTTGAAAAAAGAACAAAGGGCACCAAATGCCAGGCAGTCAGAGTGATGAGAAAGATGCATATCTGGACATATCTTTGTGAAATTTCTGGCCTCTATAGATAGAGGGAAAACACATATATATATGTATATATATACTCATGTATATATATATGTACATATATATACTCATGTATATATATATATATATATAATATATATATATTTTTTTTTCCAGACAGATGGAAAAAGTTCACATATAGCAGAAAAGGAGTAAATTTGATGGTAAAGTCTTACATGCCACTTTAGAAGCCAATGGTATACTGTTTATAGACTTAGGAGGGGGGAAGCACTGTGGTGTAAAATCCCACTCTCTGAAAAGTTGTCATTCAGATGACACAACAAGGAGATTTGAAGGGGCCTATAGAAACTCAAAGTACTCTGCTAATGTTTCCATTCAAAATCACTCATGGATATACTTCAGCATAAATAACAGTAAATGTAAACAGAAATCTAAAACAGGTGGAATATAAATACAACAAATCTACTGAAATACATAGGTAACCCTAAGTGGATGAAGATAAAGTGGTTACAATTTGTAATATCAGTACTAAGAAAGTACACTAAGAAATGAAAAGGTAAACTCTAAGGAAAACTGAAAATAATGTGGAATTATACTTCCTTGGTATTTTGGAAAAATGTAGGATAAGGAAATGATGCTAGGGAATAGGAATAAAATATTCTTGAGATTTGATCATTATGGAGAATGGTCAAAGTGCTATTAGTTTAATAAAATAAAAGAGAAATATGGGTTTTAATATGACAGTTGAAAATCCATGCTATTGAACTTACAATCAGACACACATTAGTATTCATTACTATTTCCAAGTTATTGGCAATTAAAATATAAAATATAAATAAACAGAACAAGAATATTCTTGTTGAAGCCAGTGAGAATAAGAAAAGGAAAGAACATAATAAAAACATTAATATAAAGTTAACTAAGTATGAAAGTGAAACCACTTTCACAATAAATGTGAACAGAATGGAAGCTGTTCATAAAAACATTAATGTAAAGTTAACTAAGTATGAGAGTGATACCACTTTCACAATAAATGTGAACACATTGGAAGCTTGAAGGACAGGACAAGATCTAATCTAATGAATATAGCTTAAAATACCCTAATTATGATTTTAGCATGTAGAATTCAGCAATATTTTAAAATAATAATATTAATATCTTATGGCTAGAGAGTTTATTCCAGGAATACAAGAGTGTTTCAGAATTACAATCTTGGTATATAATTTACAATAATAAATTATCCAGAAAAAATTTAGTATCAATAGGTGATGGTAAATATTTTAATTAAAATAACTGATTTTGGGGGATTCTGGGAAGATGGCCAACTGGTAGCAACCCTGGTCAGAGGCTCCCGAGCAAAGGAAGAAAAACTGGATGGAAACAGAATCTATGAAGCCAACGATGGGGAGCTGAGTCCAGAAAGAAGTTCGGCAAGCTGTAAATCCAAGGAAGAGCATTTAAGAACACAAAATACAGGTACAAAGCGGGCCCCCGAACTGCCTGCTAGAGCTGCACGCCTCCCGTGGCCAGCGGGTGGCTGCAGAGGAGTCCCCTGCTCTGGGCAGGCATAGAACTACTTGCTAGAGCCTCGCGTACCTTCTGGGCTGTGGCAGAGGAGTCTCCCACTCTGGGACGGCCCAGAACTGCTTGATAGTGCTGCGGGCATCCTGCGGGCAGTGGCAGAGGCGTTCCCTGCTCTAGACACTCATGTTGGGTGGGCCCAGAACTGCTTGCTAGAGCCACATACAACCTGTGGGGCCACTACAGAGGAGTCTACTGCTCTGGGCAGGCCCAGAACTGTTTGCTAGAGCTATGTGTGCCCCGCCGGTGTCAGTGGAGGAGTTCCCTGCTCTGGGCTTCCGTGCCTGGAGGGCCCAGATTGACTTGCTAGTGCCGTGCATGCCCTGCGGGTGGTGATGGAGGAATTCCCCACTCTAAACACCTGTGTTGGGTGGGCCCAGAACTGCTTGCTAGAGCCACATGCAACCCATAGGGACACAGTAGAGGAGTCTACTGCTCTGGGCAGGCCCAGAACTGTTTGTTAGAACCACATGCGTCCCACAGGCAGTGGCAGAGGAGTTCCCTGCTCTGTACTCCCACACTGGGAAGGCCCAGATTGGCTTGCTAGAGCCACGCGTATCCAGTGGGCGATGGCAAAGGAGTCATCTGCTCCCTGTTTTCCTGTCCCCTCCACTACCCCAGCGGGGCTGAACTAGGACTGATTTGGTTGCTCACATGCCCTGCGCTACAGCTGCCATTCCCCCATCCCCTGGTTGCTCCAGGGGGGCTGAACTAGGACTGATCTAGCCACTACAGTTCCCCTGTTCCCCCAGTTGCTCCGGCGGGGCCAAACTAGGACTGATCTGGCTGCTGCCGGTATCCTGCCTCCTGGTCACCCTGGCAGGCTGAACGAGGTCTAATCCAGCTATGCATGCTCCCGTGCAGCTGCTGCTGTTCTGCTACACCCTGGTAGCACCAGTGCCCAAGAACTGGGAGAAGACAACAGATACGCTCTGCCTGTCTCTCAGGGCAACCAGAAGAAGCCACCAACTGAACGGTCCTGATAAAGCCTCCAAACAAGGTAAACTCAGTATGGGGCGGAATCAGCGGAAAAACTCTGGCAACTTGAATAACCAGAGTAGATATACTCCCCAAGGAAAAATGGGGCAGATGCAATTGAAGATCCCATCCATAAACAGATGGCTGAGATGTCAGAAATCGAGTTCAGAATTTGGTTAGCAAATGAGATTAACAGAATGGAAGAAAAGAGGGAATTAGAATTTCAAGAAATTATTCAAAAGCTATCTCAAGAAATTATTCAAAAGATGTCTCAAGAATTCAATGATTTCAAAGATAAAATGACCAAAGAGTTTGAAACACTGAGACAAAAGGTTGCAGTCCTCAAGGATCTGAAAGGTACGGTGGAATCCCTCCGTAACAGAGTGGAACAGGCAGAAGAAAGGATTTCTGACATTGAAGACAAAGCTTTTGAAGAAGCCCAGGAGTGCAAAGATCAAAAGAAATGGAGAGCAAAAATGGATCTCACTCTCAGAGAGCTCTCGGATAATTCGAAGAAAACTGATATTCGCCTTATAGGAATCCCTGAAGGCGATGAAGTTGCTTCGCAAAACACAGAGGCTCTTCTTCATGAAATTATGAAAGAGAACTTTCCAGACATGCCAAGAAATTCTGAAATTCAGATAGCAGATAGTTTCAGAACCACAGCATGACTCAACCTGAACAAGACATACCCCAGACACATCATAATTAACTTCAATAAAGTTAATATGAAAGAGAAAATTCTGAAAGCAGCCAGACATAAGAAAACCATAACCTACAAGGGGAAGAGTATTAGGATGACTGCAGATCTCTCGGCTGAAACCTTTCAGGCTAGAAGAGGATGGTCATCGACTTTTAATCTCCTAAAACAAAATAACTTTCAACCCAGGATCCTGTATCCAGCTAAACTGAGTTTCATCTATGATGGAAAAATTAAATACTTTAACGACATTCACATGTTGAAGAAATTTGCTATAACTAAACCAGCTCTCCAGGAAATTCTCAAACCTATCCTCCATAATGACCAGTGCAATCCTCCACCACAAAAGTAAACTAACTCAGAAACCTTTGATCACATTCCAACTTCCACAATGGTAAAAGTATTACAAATGTCTACTGGACTTTTGAGCAACTCAATGCCCAAAATTTTACCAGGCTTATCAGTAATTTCTATCAATGTGAATGGCTTAAATTGTCCTCTAAAGAGGCACAGATTGGCTGATTGGATACAGAAACTCAGACTGGACATCTGCTGTATTAAAGAATCACATCTTACTTTAAAAGATAAGTATAGACTCAGGGTGAAGAGATAGTCATCTATATTCCAGGCAAATGGAAAGCAGAAAAAAGCAGGTGTTGCAATATTATTCGCAGATACAATAGGTTTTAAACCAACAAAAGTAAGCAAAGACAAGGATGGCCACCTTTATATTTGTTAAGGGTAATACTCAACGTGGCAAGATCTCAATTATCAATATCTACACATCCAACCAAAATGCACCTCAATTCATAAGAGATACTCTAACAGGCATAAGCAACTTGATCTCACCCAGCTCCATCACAGTCGGAGATTTTAACACTCCTTTGGCAGTGTTGGACAGATCCTCCAATAGGAAGCTTAGCAAAGAAATTTTAGATTTAAATTTAACTATACAACTTTTGGACCTAACAGACATCTACAGAACTTTTCATCCTAACAAAACTGAATATATGTTTTTCTCATCAGTCCATGTAACATTCTCTAAAATTGATTACATCTTAGGTCATAAGTCTAACCTCTGTAAATTTAAAAGAATAGAAATTATTCCATGCTTCTCAGACCATCATGGAATAAAAGTTGAACTCAGAAACAACAGGAATTTGCAGTCTTAAACAAAAACATGGAAGGTAAACAACCTTATGCTGAATGATAGACGGGTCAGAGACGAGATCAAGAGGGAAATTACCAAATTTTTAGAACAAAACAATAATGAAGACAAAAGTTATCAGAACCTCTGGGATACTGCAAAGGCAGTCCTAAGAGGGAAATTTATAGCACTACAAGCCTTCCTCAAGAGAACAGAAAGAGAGGAAGTTAACAATGTCCCTTAATGGGACATCTCAAGCAATTGGAAAGGGAAGAACATTCCAATCCCAAATCCAGCAGAAGAAAAGAAATAACCAAAATTAGAATGGAATTAAATGAAATTGTAAATAAAAGGAATATAGAACAGATCAATAATTCAAAAAGTTTGTTTTTTGAAAAGGTCAATAAAATAGATAAACCTTTGGCCAGCCTAAACAAAAAAAAAAAGAGTAAAATCTCTAATCTCATCAATAAGAAATGGTAAAGATGAAATAACAATAGACTCCTTAGAAATTCAAAAAATCCTTAATGAATGTTATAAGAAACTTTTTCCTAGAAATATGACAATCTGAAGGAAATCCACCAGTACTTGGAAGCACACCACCGTCTAAGACTTAGCCAGATTAAGTGGAAATGTTGAACAAACCTATAACAAGTTGTGAAATAACATCAACTATACAAAATCCCTGTAAAAAGAAAAGCCCAGGACCAGATGGCTTCACATCAGAATTCTACCAAACCTTTAAAGAGGAAC
>NW_003852490.1:5158205-5198463 GCF_000181295.1 Otolemur garnettii
TGTGAAAACACCACACTGTACCCCAGAATTGTATCAATGTACATAGTTATCATTCAATTAAAAAAAATAACTTATTTTAAGTTAAAAAAATTGCAAATGAAAATGGCAAAAATAATTTTCTAGAAAAAAGGAAGAAAAATCCTAATGAGTGATGAAATATTTTATTGATACATAAATCTATTAAAGAAGATAAATCCTTCCTGCAAGTAACTTTTCAATTTTATTTTGCATTTCTAGATCCTGTAACACAAGAGAACAAAACAAATGGTATCAATATTTGAAAACAAGAAGCAAAATTATGATTTTCATATGATTTATTCATATACCTAGAAACTATCATGAGAGGAAAAAATAACTATTATAAATAGTTAGAGAATATAGTAAGTTTCCTAAATACATGATAAATATACAGTTTAATTATTTTCCTTTACAGTATCAAAAATCTGTTAGAATGGAAATTAAAAAAATTATTCTAGTCTTAGCAGCAACATTAATCATAAATTTTCTAGGAATAAACTAACAAGAATTAAAAAAAAAAAAAAACTGCTTAAGGAAAAAACATTCACCAAATGTCAAAGTGAAGAGTATCATGTTCCCAATGGGAAGATGTATTAACAAACATGTAATTTCTTTCAAAATTATTATGTACATTTAACATAATTTCAAGAATAATTCCAATGCTATTTCTTGAGTTCAACTCTCTAGTTCCTTATATGTCATTAGCTTTCTGGCAGAAAACAGATGGCACATCAAAAAGGACTAATTGAGGAAAGTTGAGTAAATAGATGTTTGGGTGAAGAGGGACCCACAGGAGACAGTGAAGTCCCCTGGGACTCTCAATGCCATGCCCAGGCCTAAATATGAAAGGGAGGGGGTTGCAACCAGAGAGTTCCAGGTATAGCTGTAGGAGAAAAACCCTGGAGAGTTGTGGCCTGCAGGAAAGAAGCCAGGAAGGACTGGAAGTCCTGGTGGGAAAGGGCTCAGGGGACAAATGCCACATCTGCACTTTGATCTCCTGTCAGTGCCTTTCATTGGCCAAATCCAAATGGAAACAGGTCACGAGAGGTTCAGGTGAAGCAAACCACAGATGTAAAGATCTCAACATACAGACCAGAAGGAGAAAGAGGCAAGACAAACTGTAGAGATGAAGGTTAGTACCTCACTAAGGAATCATGCTTATCACTGCTAAGAAAATACTAAAAAAGGTATGTAATAGAAGGGGATTTTTTCTGCCCTAAGTATTAAAATTTCAATAAATACACTGATTAAAAAGAGTAATAAGCAAGTAGAGGAACAGAAGTAAACAGAAGGCTCAAAATAAGTTTGAACAGATGTAGGAATTTAATATGTGTTAGATACTTCATTCCATTCTGCAGAGGAAAGAATAGCTTCTTTGATAAATATTTTTTACTATTTAACCATTGATTTGGAAGAAAATACAGTGTAATAGTCAACTCATACAATATAAAAGTAAATTACAGGTGAATGAAAAACTTAATAAGAAAAAATAAAATGTATTTGTTGGCAATAGTGGCTGTCTATGGCGAATGTATCCTGTTTTGTAAGCTTTCTTGTAAACTTATCTTTCTCTTCCTCAATAAACGTTGTTCCATGCTTGTCTTAAAAGAAATACATTTGAAGACACCATAGGAGAATATTTTTTATAACTTTTGGTTTTGACTACATTTCCTAAATAGAACAGGCTATCTCATAGAGAAAAAAAAAAACCAATGGATTTGAGAAGATAAAAATAAAATTTGGACTGTCAGAGGTGACATAAACAAACAGCATGACAGTAAAAATATATGTTTAATAAAATAATAGGCAGAGGGTCAATTCCTATAGAATAAATAAAATTATGATCTAAAACTAAGAAAATGTTATACCATTGAAAAGAGAAATGGGAAAGTTGTATGCACAGGTAATTCTAGAGGAGAAATATAAACAATGAATATTTGAAAAAATGTTAAACCTAACTAATCCAAAAACCTATAACTTGAAAATATTTCTAGTGAAAAAATTAAAATATTAGCAATATCCAATGGTGATAAGGGTTTGCAAAAACAAGCGCTTCCTTATTGTGGCTGGGAATGTAATTGTTACATATTTTCATAAATTACTTTTCAAGTAGCTATGAAGTTTAAACTCTGAATATATTTTGTCCCATTATTCCATTTAGGAATATATCCTATGAGAATAAAATCATCAGACTATGAAATCCTCCCTCCCTCTTTTCCTCTTTCCCTCCTTCCTCCCCTCCCTCCCTCTCTACCTCATGTTTTAATTAGACTTGTCATATTTACTGCAAATGATAAATACTGCATATATATTTACTACTTAAAATATCCCATAATTAGGATAGTTTAAGCTGCATTCTCTTCCTCCCTCTTTTCTTTCTTTCCTTCCTTCCTTTTAACAATTTTTAAAAAAGAAACCGTATTTAATATGGTTTAATTAAATGCCTTTTGGTAATGGAAGTTTGTACTATTAGTGCTTTAAGTATCCATATTCTCTTTCACATTTTCAAAATGCTTTTGCAATTAGATTGGGGCCACATGACTACCTCTGGCCAATGAATGTAACATCATGTACAAAATACCTTCATAGCAGTGTCTTCATTACTGTTGGATGAAATAACTGGGCACTATAACTTAGTCAAGTGGACAAGTACAATGAGACATCAAACAGGTCTATTGTGTACTGATTTAGAAAAACATCATATCGGTAAGTAAAACATCATATTGGAAAAAATCATATTGGTAAGAAAAACATCATATTGGAAAAGAAAAAATTGCCAGAAAATTGCATAGAATATGAGGCAGGCACTTTGGGTTGGTTTGTTCGAGATCTGTTCTAACCTTTTAGCATGCCTCTGCACACCTCTGTGACTGGCAAGGTAGAAACTCTGTTTCCCAGGCTCCAGTGAAGCTCAGGTCCTAGATGTGGCCAAGGTTCTCCCAGGCTGAGTTGAGGAGTAAGGTTGAGACACAGCTGTATGTGGTAACATCAGCCCTTCTTGAATGCACAGTAACAGAGACATTTGGCTCTTCTTGGGCAGGTTTGGTATAGGTTCAAGTGTCACGTCCGAGTGTCCCAGCTGCCAGGTCGTGGTTGTCTCAGCAGATTTTCTGCTAGGATAACCTGTGTTCTAGATGAGCCTTTCTCCTGGCTGCTTTCATTTTGGACTGCTTGTAACACAAATCTGTCTCTGTGGCCTTGCCAAAAAATCTGTATGCTACTTAATACTCTTTAATAAATCCCTTACTGCTTAAATCACTATATTTGATACTGTTTTCAGTTACTAAGAACTTTGGCCAATAATATATGACCTACTACTGTAAAAAGAAATCACATTTCCTCTTTCATTTTCAGTATAAAGATATGTAAAATTTTGCTATGCCTAAGTAAACTTTTTAAACAAATGGGAGAGATACTGAAGGAAATTTTTATATAGGTGCCACGGGAGTGAGAGGGGACAGGGAGAGAGGAAATGTATTTCTTTATTAATTAGAATCCAAGCCAGCAATGAAAATTTGAAACCACTCTAGGTTGGAGCTGTTGCCACCTCCAGAACTTATTGCCATTTATGATAAAAGCAAGCAAAATCTTTTTTGTTTAAGTTACTTTGAGTAGAGTTTTCATTGCCTGCAAAGATAAATTTTATAAATTTTTGAGTATGTGTCCATACCTCAAATCTTGGAAGGTTATTTCAAATGTAACTACAGCAATCTGAATGCAAGTAAATGCAACACATCTAAATACAACTACATACATACATATTTTTAAGTTACTGTTGATGGTCTATAGGCATTCGAAGTTCATTTGCAGTAAATATGACAAGTTTAATTAAAACATGACATGTCTATGCTAAGATGAAAAGAATAAGTACTGATTTTTATTGCTTGAACTTTACATTTGTTATTTTGGGTTCCTTATACCAGATTTGTTGTCAGTTTTTGGTTATGTAATCTGAATTTATTTGTACATACTTATATATTTTAAAGACCTGAAATTTGCCTGAGTTTAAAGTAACAGTTGGTGAATAGAACCCTTTCCCCATTGTCTCCCAGACACAGCTTGAAGTGCACCTATAATGCTTTCTTTTGTTGCACCTAATCTAAGGACTCCTCTTGCTCCCCTCCAGAGGAGAAATAGCACTGCTGAGATCACCGGATCCCAGATATTCTGCTTCCTCTGGAAGACTAGGCTCATGACTAGGGGACTTAGAGAAGTTGAAACTAGAGAACATGGTGGCAATCCTCCCTCCCTCTGGAATCTCTTTATTTATACACTTTATTATCTCTTTATTTTTATCCTTCCTTCCTTCCTTTCCTTATCCTATCCTTCCTTCCTTTATGAGTTTTTCAGAAAACAAAGTAGCTTACCCTGCAGAGTTTAGAGTTTAGTAATGGATTGGCTAGCAGTGTTGAATTGGGGGTGGCAGTGTTCAAAGTACTGAGTGCCATTTGGAGATGAGTTATCCATGGTCAGTGAGAGAGGGGTCTATGGGTAGGGGTATAAACACCAAGTTTCATCAGCCCTTAGGTGGAAGTTCTCTGCCCACCCCTTCTGGAACTCCCAGATCCTCTATTCTGATTGCTACTCTTCTTTCACCACTGCTCCTACCAGCTGCCCACCTACTTCTCATACTGATTCTTAGTTTGGGGAAACAGCATTAAGGAGCTGCATGACCATGAACAAACAGGGCTGTGAGAGATGAAAGATGATAGAAGCTCCTTCACTCCCAAGTGGTTCCAGTGGGGCAAAGAAATTTACTGTACAAGATAGAGTGATAAAGAGAGAGGAAGAAATTACACATAGGTAAAATGGACTCCTTACTTAGAATGTCCCAGTTATCTAACATATAGAATCAGAATGTCTCAATGTGATGAACTAACCAAATAAACTCACAATTATTAAGGTAAATTTATATTTTGTGACAGTATTAGAATTTGGAAGATAATAGAAAAATGACATTTTTTGATGGAAGTATTCAAATGGGTTAGAAACTAAGGGTAACAGAAAAAATTATATCCTCTCTCATCCATAAATAACCATTGTCATGTGTACAATGCAAAGGTAAGGTTGATTGTCAAGAAATTTTAAGAAAGAAGGTTATAGAGAAAATAGAATATCTCTGAAATATTCATAAAGAGGATTATGTGAAATAGAGTAAAAATATCATAAATTAAAAGATAATTTGACTTTTAAGCACTATAATTATTTGAGAATAATAGTTATGTTTATCATTTGGTTCACGTATTTTCTACTTCATTAAAATACTCTGTGATTTTTATAGTTAGATTTTTTTTTTCTCATTGGTTACAAAAGTATAGACTACATGGTGCATTTGCATACTCCACTGTAGATTTAGCACTCTGGATGGGTGAGAGGAAATCTGGAGAATTGAGGAGAGACAAAATTTAAAGAGAGGGTTTGTAGGAGGCACTATTGGTCATCTATCCCATAGCCATTTGCTCTCTCATTCTCTGTTAGTTTTTTTTTTTTTTTTTTTTTTGACAATTCAAGTGGATAGTGATGTGTCCAGGGAAGGTGAGCTCTTTCTCAGGTTGTGTGGGCTAAATCATGCATGGTTAGACTGAACAAGGCAAGATAATCCTATTCTCCTTTGCCAATAGTCAATCAAAGGGGGGCATGTGACCCGGTCTAGCCCATGATTTAGAAGGCATGTCCATAGGGGAATTCTGGGAAATACTTTTCTTACTATTAAAAATAGACCCAAGTAGGAAGAAACACCCCCCTCATTTATTTTTTGCCTTTGAATGTTTTCATATGAAGAAATGGTGTTTGACCATGTGGTAGTCATCTTATAATCCTGAGGATAAAGGCAAGAACATTATCAGAAAACATGATCCAGAGGCCTGACATGGGAGAGCTCACAACTGATTTATTTATTTTGAGATAGGTTCTCTGTATGTACAGTGGCACGGTCATAGCTCAAACTCCTGGGCTCAAATGATCCCCCACTTCAGTTTCTCAAGTAACTGGGACTACAGGCATGAGCCCCGCTACAGGCCCTAGAGAGCTCACGATTTTATTAATACTGGAAATATGTAACTCTAGTCTTTTTGGTGTTTGAATTAATGACCCCATCTTATCTAAGGTATTTTCTTATTTGCAGGCAAAACCATGCTATTGGATATAAAAATTAACCTAATCCTGTTAAATAGTTTGCACTATGGAATCATACAGTCCTGAATTTGAATCTCAGCTGCTTCTTCAATTAATATGTTCATTATCTGTGCGACATTTTAACTGAGTAACTTAACCCTTCTAAGCCTCAGTTTTTTCACCTTTAAAATGGGGGATAACCATTGGAGTCCAGCTCACTACATTGTTGGGAGAATTAAATGGCTTACTGCATTCAAAGTAGCTAACATGGGGCCAGCTGCACGGTGAACACACGGCAGAATTGAGCTATTTCTTAGAATCAGAGTTAACTTTGGTTACTATTAAGAAGGTTGTGACTTCAACATATGCACTCTGTGGCAGACCTATGGGAGCAAATTAGAGAGAAGTAAGCACTCTCTTTGGGCTTGCTTGCCCCAGAACAGCACTGTTCCATTCCAAAATGGCCCTTTAGGTCCCTCTTTAATTGCCCTGGGAGACTAAAAACAAAGGCGGACTCTGAACCTGCTGCTTCTCCGGATGAGCAGAGCCTAAGGGCTGCGCTGTGGGAGACTGTACGTGTTGGGATGAATTATTCAAATGAAGGCTGTGGGTGGTTTTGGGGTTGAGGGCATCTGGGGGTTAGCTGGAATGTAAGCCTTTGAGAGAGTCAGAGGACCCAAAAGACTGAGAAGACTATTTGAAGAATTGACTGAAAACCGAGGAGATCAAGGTAAGATTTGGCAGTTGGGGAATGTAGGAGGGGGGCATTTCCACATTGTGTAGCTCTGCAAGTTGCTGAGTTCTGGAAACTGTGTCTTTCTTCCCCACTGTCATTTCTGAGTTCAATCCAGGGTAAATCGCTGAGAGTGAAATGGTACAAGGAGGAGGATATAAAAACAGTTTTTTCTTTCATCTCTTTGCCCCTGAAACCTTTTTTTCTCATAAGCTCTTAAAATATGTTTACCCCAATAGAGCCCTTTGGTTTGAAAATCTTATACTGCTAAACCTGCCTCCAGGAGGTCAGGAGTGTGAGAAAGTGTAAGCCAGCTCTCCAACCCTCAGGCTTCCCTTCAAGGGGGGATTTAGTCAGTGACTCTGAAAGCCACATGGCTTAGGGGACCACCCCAGTGTCTGCCTCTAGTCTGCTTCAGTCCCTTTTCCTCTGAGGTTGCATGGAAACTAGCAGCTTGGCTGGACAATCTCCGGAAATCTGACAGCATCCCACAGTTTCATTACTTCACTGTGAAATCTAGCTTTGGATACGCTCAGCCATCTCAGCTACCTTCAGATTGCATCCGAATCACCTGGAGAACTTGGAAACAATGCTGAGTTCAGCTCAGAACACGTGGAGTCCAGAAATCTACAGCTTTCAACAAGCACCTTGGTGATTCTGATGCCAGTGGTCTGTGAACCACGTTTTTAAAAACCTGCTCTACGTATCAGGCCCATCTTTGAAACGTCTCTTTCTTCGTTTCTTCCCCCTACTCACAAGATAGCAGCGATACTAAATACTACTAAGAACAACTACTAAGAAATTCTCTTTAAAAATTAAACCTAACTGGGTAGCATTTTGAAATTAGAACTTTGTCTCGGAAGACGGGGATACTCTTATTAGAAACACTCCCCTCTTGGGAAAAGCAGACGCCACAAATACTCGAGGACCAACTCCATGGTCCTCTCAGCCTGTGAGGCTCCTTCCAGGGGAGAACTCTCTTTGAAGTCAGTGGGAACCGTAGGCAGATGCGCTGCTCCACTAGAGAGCAGAGTGAATATGGGGGATGTGACCCAGGGGTGCTGGACAAGTCACTTTCAGACATGATAGTAAATTCATGAAATTTTAGTAATAATTTGTTTAGAGACAAGCAAAACTTCAGTAATGTGGCAAAGGGACAGACCATGCTTTGCCCTGTGTTGGGAGGCCTCAGGGGCAGCATCAGGCTGGAAGCCATGTGCAGAAGGCTTCTGACTGGCACTCAGTGTGCGTCCTGAGGGAGCCCAGGCTCCCAGTCTACAGCGTCGTGACCACACTCATGCACAGAAAGAATTCTCCTACCAGAGCTTCATCATACATGTGACTAAAGAGGTTAAATGGGTGACAAGAAGGAGATTTTCAAAATATTTTTGTACATGGACTTGTTTTACTGAAGTTATGGATTCTCTTTCAAAAAAAATTCAACTAAGCACACACTTATAAAGTTTCTACATTGTTTTCAGAATTCAATGGACTTCCTACTTCCTGAAATTTATCTGTAGATCTCAAGTGAAGGGTATCTGCTCTAGAATAAATATTGGGGCTAGAAGACAGAGGGAGGGTAAACTAATTACAATGGGATTTTGCCTAAGAAGAGCATTGACTTCACTAGATGCTCTGGCAAGAGGACTGATTATTTAAAATCTGGTTTCACCTCCTTGACCCCCCAGCTGCAGCACATGACTGAGTGGGCTTCCCCTCTTGCACTCCAGTTTCTGTGTCTCTAAAATCGGGATGGTGACCCCATGAGGATCTCATGTATACCAATGAGTATGTGTGAGTCCATGTTGGGCACATAAAGGCACGCTGATACTATCCCACCCTGTGTTTTAATGAATGGTGCCAACATCAACCACTTACTAGTAAGTTTAACATTATCACGAAGTTCTTCCTTTTTCCTAAAGCTGTATTTTGTCAAATAGATTCAAATCTCTCTGAGGAGTTGTCTTTACCATTTTAGACCCAGGTAGTTCATAAAAGTACGTTGAAAGAATGAGTTTACGGAATGAGCTGTGCTCGGCCCCTATCATGTCCTTCTAATCTCCTTCCTTAGTTTATGCCTTCATTGCAACTCTTTAACTCAGAGCCTCCTCTTTCCTTACCAGGACTCTCATAACAGCTGTTGCCTGCAAGGACGTGTGTGGAGCCTGGCTACATGTTCCACCCTCCTGGGAGTCTTTTAAATGCAGATTCCCGGCCCCTGTGAGATGGATAGAATCAGTAGCTCTGGCATAATAGTACAGAGGAAAGTGGAACACTTTCACACATTTCTCAGGGGATTCTTAATACTGATTTTAGAACTACTTGGTCTAAAAGTTAAAGTGAAAGGGCTTTGTCTGTATGTTCTCGAGTTTTACCTATTATTCTCCAGTACACATCTGACATAACCACAGACAGCAACGGCCCTATTTCCCAGTGCTCCACCCACCCGTGGATGCTCCCTCTGCTTGGTGCACTTTTGAACTCTGAAAGTAGAGGCCAATTTTTGTTTGTTTTGATTAGATTCAGATGCTAAAACTTATTTCCCATAATCGTGCCCCCTTAAGAAGTTCCAACAAAGTCCTTGTTTTTAGTCTTAAATGTTGGCTCACTAGAACGGCCATACCCTGAACCAAATGATCATTTAAAAAAAAAATTGAGGTACAATTCCTATACCATAAAATTCACTCTATTCAATTATGCAATTTGGTGACTTTTAGTATATTCACAAAGTTATGCAACCATCACTGTTGTGTAGTCACAGAACATTGTTTATCATCCCCAAGAGAAACCCGTTATAAATCACTCCCTATTCTTTACTTCCTACCCCAAGCCTTTGGCAACCACTAACCTACTTTTTGGCCTCTCTGGATTTGCTGTTTTGGACATTCCGTGTAAGTGGGATCATACAATACGCGCCTTTTGTGTCTAGCTTTTTCCACTGAGCAAAATGTCTTCAAGGGTCACTCATGTTGCAGCACTATCAGGACTTCATTTCAAGTGGCAAATAATATTTAATTATAGGGATCTACCACATTGTGTGTATCCACTCATCACCGATGGACATTTGCATTCTTTTTGATCCCTGGCCATTGTGAATAAGGAATAATTATTTTTGCCATTATCAATAGTTAATAATTATGAATAATGTTATGATGATTCTATGTAAGTTTTTGTGTGGTTTTATATTTTTGACTCTCTCGGATATATAATGAGGAGTGGAATTGGGTCATATGCCAATCCTGGGCTTCACTTTCTGAAGAGTTATTAAACTGTTTTCTAAAGCAGCCATATCATTTTACATTCCCATCAGCAATGTAAATCAATAATATAAAAATGTGAAACCCGGAGGGTTTCAGTTTCTTCAAGTCCTTATCGACAATTGTAATTCTCTGCTTTACTTATTATTTTTATTACAGCCATCCTGTAAATTTGTACCTCATTGTGGTTTGGGTTTTTTCATTTCCCTAATACTGATGACATTGAGTTGCATGTGTTATCATGTGCTTTTTGGCTACTTGTCAATCTTCTTTGTCTATTAAAATTCTTTGCTCAGCTTCAAATTGAGTTATCTGTCTTTTTATTACTGAGTTATAAGAGTTCTTTATACATTTTCAACTTATCAATCAAACTAGATATTTGATTTGCACAGTGTCTCCAAGTCTGTGGATTGTCTTTTTCCTTTCTGATACTATCCTTTGGAACACAAACATTTTTAGCTTTTTTTTTTGGCCAGGGCTGAGTTTGAACTCACCACCTCTGGCATATGGGGCCGGGGCCCTACCCCTTTGAGCCACAGGCACTGCCCCGTTTAACTTTTGGTGAAATTTTTTTCTTTTCTTGTTTGTACTTTTGGTGTCACATCTAAGAAATTATTTCCTAATCCAAGGTCATGAAGATTTACACCTGTGCTTTCTTCTAAGACTTTCATAATTTAAGCTCTTATCTACAGATTTTTGACCTATTTTGAGTTAGCTTTTGTACATAGTATGAAGTAGAGATGATTCATTCTTCTTTGCATTTTGCAACCTTCCAGCACCAATTTTTGAGAAGACTATTGTTTTGTCATTAAATTGTCTTGGAAATTTTGTTGGAAATCAGTTGACCCTTCCCAGCCATGAGCACGGTATGTTTTATTAACATTTTCTGCTGTTTCTTTTCTCAGGGTTTTCTTGTTCTCTCTGTAGAGATTCTTCATGTCTTTTGATAGGTATATTCCTAGGTATTTCATTTTCTTTGAAGCTACTGTGAAGGGTATTTTGTTTTTGATTTGATTCTCAGCTTGAATGTTCCTGGTGTATGGCTATTGATGTGTAGACATTGATTTTGCATCCTGAGACATTACTGTATTCTTTAATCACTTCCAGGAACCTTGTGGATGAATTTCTATGGTTTTCTAAGTATAAGCTCATATCATCAGCAAAGAGCAAGAATTCGGCCTCCTCTTTCCCCATGTGAATACCCTTGATAGCCTTCTCTTACCTGATTGCATTAGCTAGAACTTCCAGCATTATGGTGAAAAACAGTGGTGATAGTGGACATTCTTGCCTGGCTCCAATTCTAAGTGGAAATGCTTTCATGCTGGGAAGAATCAACATTATTAAAATGCCATATTACCCAAAACTATCTACAGATTTAAAGCAATCCCTATCAAAGTACCAATGTCATACTTTGAAGAACTTGTACTTCAAACAAAAATAGTACCTTGTTCCATATGGAACCAGAAAAAGCGCTGAATAGCCAATAAAATTGTACCCTTAGCGGTAAAGAAGCTTTTTAGCTTGATCACATCTTATTTATTTATTTTTGGTATTGCTGCAATTGCCAAAGGGGTCTTCTTCATAAAACCTTTTCCCAGACCAATATTGTCAAAAATTTTTCCCATACTTTCTTCTAGAAGTTTTATCATTTCTTGTTTTAAATTTAAATCTGTTATCCAGTGAGAGTCAATTTTTGTAAGTGGTGAGAGGTGAGGGTCAGTCTTCTACATGGGGCTAACCAATTCTCCCAGCATCATTTACTAAATGTGAATTCTTTCCCCAGTGTATGCTTTGGCTTATTGAAAATTAGATAGCGATATGTGGTTGGTTTCATCTCTAGGTTCTCTATTCTATTCTATAGATCTATATCTCTATTTTTGTGCCTGTACCATGTTGTTTTGAGCACTATAGACTTGTAGTATAGCCTGAAGTCTGATAATGTTATGCTTCCAGATTTATTTTTGTTTCTTACAATTCAATATATGAAGTAATAATATGAAACCAATAGATAAATAACTATATGCCCACATGGAAGAAAAACACAATTGAATTCAAGGTGGTGGGTAGAGAGGGTAAGGGGAGAGGAGAGGAGAGGAGGGAGGGCCATGAACGTGTTCTTACCTAACGGGGACAATGTAAGGGTGTACAGCACACTCCCTGGGTAAAGGGGTCAACTGCAACTCACTGGATCTTTACCTAACAAATGCAAACAATGTACCCTAACTATTTGTACCCTCATATTAATCTGAAATAAAAAAAATTAAAAAATAGGAAAGATATTTGGACAAAAGAAGGGAATTTAATTAACCATAGATGTGAGGGTTTATTTCTGAGCTATGCCTATCCTGATGCCAGTACCACAGCTTGGATAATAGTAACTCTGTAGTAAGTTTTGAATCTTCAAATATGTGTTCTATAATTTTACTCTTTTCCAGAATTGTTTTGACTACTCTTAGTTCTCTACATTTCTATATGGATTTTCGTATCATTTTATCAATTTCTGAAAAAAAGGCAGCTAGAATTTTGATCGAGATTGCACTGAATCTGCAAATAAAGTTGAGGAGTACTGCTATCTTAATAATGTTGTTTTATCATGAACATAGAATGCCTTTCCATTTATTTAAATTTTCTTTAGTTCAGTAATGTTCTCTTCATTTGCAGGGTGTAAGTCTTTCACTTTTTCTATTAAATTTATCCCTAAATATGTTATTGTTTGATGCTATTGTAAGTGGTTTGTTCTCTTCATTTTATTTTCAGATTGTTCATTGATAGTGTATGAACAATTGATTTGCGTATACTGCCTTATTTTGCCACTTAGATGAACTATTCATTAATGGATTTCTTAGGATTATCTCTGTAAGGATCATAGCATCTGTGAAAAACAGGCTTTTAATTTCCATGGAACTTTGGTTAACACGGATCCTATACAATTTATGCTTTATGATCATACTGCTTTATGATCTTCATGAGATTTATTAACTTTCATGAGAATAATTTTCTTCATCTGTGAAGTGGCAATAATCATCCCCAAATCCAGAGCTACTGTGAGAAATACGCAGAGTGACTCTGGCCAAATAGACATCAGTTCAGTGATTTAATTCATGAATCAGAAGAATTGTCCCTTTATAGAATATGTGGATTAATTTCTGAATCAATTTCCCAGCCCTAATTGCTTTGGGGGTATTTTAGTTAGTCATGGATCTGAGAAAGAGTACATTAGGTAATGTGAAGTCATTTAGAGGGATTAGAACAATAGGAAATGAAGCTTCAAAGATGGATTGAAACTCTGTTTAAATATTTTATTAGCCATGATTCAACATTATTCTATGGGAATAAAGAGAATATTTAATGGTTTTGTTGGGAAATAACAAAATCAATGTAGAATATATACTAAAATAATAAGAAATTGAAAGTAGGGGGAATGATAGAAGGTTATTATAAGATATCAGTAAAGATTGATGAGAACCTTAACTAAGGCAATATCTGAGATGATGAAGGGGAAATGTACTTTGTAAATATTTAGTGCATTTTAGTTGGAGGATAAGAATTACAATTTTCTGGTTCTGGAAAACCAGAAACCATTAATTGCAAGAGGAATTTTACAAGGAGAAGAATGTTTTGGGACAATGTTGGTTTATTTTTGGAAATGCTGCTTAAGATACTGCAGAATATTCAGGTAAACATGCTAATAGAGTGATGAGAATCATTTTGGAATTTAAGACACAGAGTTGAGGCTTTGAGACACAGAATTTTTCTATTTGCTTCCATGACAACTTATGGTCTTCACCTTCTTCACTTCTATCTTTCCTCTGCATAGATTCCATGGTTCGTAAATATCATGACTTCTTTTGGATAATCTCCGCATTTATCTCTCTCTCTTTCTTCCTCCCCCCCTGTTTCTTCTACTTCACCTCCTCCTCCCATTCTGAAAACTTCCTGCCATGTAGATCTTTTAAAATGTATTCTGTTGAACATTTGGTGGCTCTTTCAAACTGAAAATTCATTTCTAACACTTCTCATGTCTTTTCTTTCTTATTGCTTTTTTGTTATAATGCCCGAAAGATTATTTTGACTTTATCCTCCATTCATTCAATTGATTTTTTCCACACAATTAATTTTTCAATTTTGACTCTTATGTTTTTTCATTTCAAAGGCTCCTTCCTGTTTTTTAAAAATTAATAACGTCTTGTTCTTTTTATAGATGTAATATTCTTATCTTTCTACTTATGTTAATTAGATTTTTTAAAGTGATCATCTTTCTCTCTGAATTACCTTTAATTTTTAACATTTCCCTGTTTGTTTAATTCATTTCTTATGTTCCTATTCAGACCAACTCTCAATTTTGTTTTGCTTATTTATAAAACAACAGATTTAACATTTTTGTATCAAATAAACAACTTTAACTTCTTTAGAAATATTAGAAGATTTGGCCATAGTAGGACCATGTTTTTTTCCTGGTGAGTGGAGACCGTCACTTTAGATAGGACATGCACTCTCCTGGTAAGCTGTTTTATTCATCTACCTGTCATGCCTTCAAGGCAGTTAGGTGGGCCACTAGTGCAGGCCACTTTCCTGCACTTCCCATCACTCATATGTTTCTAGTCCACTCAAAAATGTCAACTTATACTTCTGGAAAAGTGGCTTATTTTTTAAGAGAGAATACTCGCTCTGCTTTGCTTCCATAAAATTCTCTTCTGTCTTCAAACCCTTTAGCAATGCAGTTATTCTTTCAACAAGATAGTGAGAACAAGCTTTATGACCAAGGAAATCTACTGAAGACAGGTTATTATTTGATAGGCTCCAAAGACATTCATTAGTAGAGATAAGTTAGAGTATCTTATCTCATAAATCCACTCTCATAAAAATTAAAGAAAATGTAAAAGCTTTATGTTTCTCATCTATCATTTCGAATCAATTAATTACTAAAGACAGGATTTTCTTTTTCTATGTGGGTATTGTGACTTAAAATTAAGTGCTGACACCTTGGCGCTTATTTATAATATGATGAATAATTTTTTTTCTGTAGTTTCTGTCAATGAAAAAATTGATTTAATGCAATTAATGTCCATCATGATGAAATCAAACCATATTTTGTATGTATAGAAAGCCCCTTGGCTGGAGGTCATAGGAGCTGGATTTTACTTCATTGATTTCACCATTTAACCACAAATTTGTTAGTTATCTACCACATATCATCACTCTTGAAGGTGCTGTAAACAATCAGCCTACCAAATAGTTGAAGTATCAGTTTTCAGGAGACTTATAACATATAGGAAAGAAAATAAATAGTAAATTATTTTTAAATGTTAACTTAGGTTAACTTCATAGCTTTGGGAATATCTTACAGTGTTGGCAGTGGAGATAATGTACAGGAGTCCACTGGGTTATATTTTAAGGAAAAAACTACAGGACTTTTTTCATCTTTGGCTTGAGCAACAGGATAATTAGTCATATGCAAGTTTTATGACAATTAAAGGGAAGCAAATTAAATTTGTTTAAGCAGATGTTTATTGAAGCATACATAAACACACACACACACATTTGCACATTCCTTGCCAGGGTGATCAAATCAAGCTGCTCTTCTACTTTATCATTATCATCATCATTATCATCATTTTAACGTGCTTGTTATGCCAGGGAATATTATAAGGCCATTAGATCTATTACTCAGTTAATTATCACAACAAGCCTATGATATAAGAACTGTTAGTATAATCATTACAGATGAGGAAAATGAAACCCACAGAGATTAAATAACTTATGCATAGTCATAGTTAGGAAATGTCCAAATATGGATCTAAAGACAACCTCTCAGATTCCAAAACACTTTCACTTAAGAACTATGTTTTGCAAAAACAAACCAAAAAAAGACAAAATAAAACAATGCTTTGAACCATTCTGAAAAAAATTCATTCAACTCTTAGATTTGAAGATTCGGGAAAAAATATAAATTTTTAATAAGAAAAGTAAGGAACAAATAAGAGAAATAAACCTTACTAAGTGATAAAGATTTGGCAAATATAAGATCATAGTTTTGTTCTTGGATGGCAAGATCTAAAGTATAAAGATGTTAGCTTTCCAAAATTAATTTATAGTGCAATTGCCATCAAAATCACATATACGCATCTATATGTATGTGTATGTATATATATTTATATTCTACTTGCTTCTTTGTATCTCAACAAATCATACAACAGAAAAAACACAATCTAACTTTATCAAGAATAAAGGAGGAAAGCACAAATGTAAAACGCAGGAAAAACATAAAAGTCATGTGAGAAACATTGAAAATTAGAAGACCATCAGACGCTAGGCCTTTTTCATCCCAAATCTTCTCATGTGTATCTGGAAATGTTGATATAGAAATATTTCAAAGTTCTGGGTATACTGATAAAAGCAAGGTGAGGAACAGTAAATATGTATGATTTTTTTTCGATATAGAAAAAGGACAAAAACACTATTGCATAATCACATTCACTTTTTTTGTTTGTTTGTTTGTAGAAGCTTTATTAATTTCCAAAACTTAGAGACCTCCATAACATCATTTAATAGGTTAGTGGATAAAAACAAATGAGGGGTCAAGCCGTGAGGAGACATACGGGAACTTCAAATGCGCATTACTAAGTTAAGGAAGCAACTCTGCAAAAATTGCATACTGTGTGACCCCAGCTATATGATGTTTTGAGAAAGGCAAAATGATGAATACAGTAAAAAGTTTAGGTGTTGCCAGAGGTTGGGGAGGGGATGAGACAAATAGGCATTTCAATATAATTCAGTTCTTTTAATTTCTTGCAGCATTTTAACTTGTATGAGTTTTGCGTCTTTTTCATGAGATGGACTGGTCTGTAATTTTCCTCTTTTATAATATACTATTAAAATTGATATTAAGGTTAGTTGTGACTCTCTAAAATCGGTTAGCATTACTCCTTTTTCTAATATGTGAAAAATTTGTCTTTTTCATCTAAATGATTGAAAAAATGGTGAAAATTTAGATCCATGACTTCTTTGTGAGAATGATTTGTAATATGGGAATCAGTTTCATTAGTCAAAAAATAGATCATTTATCTTCTAGCTTTGTTTAGTTTAGCTTTTTGAAATAGAAATTAGACCATTTATTTCTTTTTTCAATTTACTCGTTTTTAGTTCTTCACATTACCTTTTTCTTCTGGTGTCTGTAGAATTTCTATTATCTTTGTAAAAGTCTCTGAAAGGATGTGCAACAAGAAACTCACGAAAGTTACATGGGCATGAGGGAGAGACAGAGATGGTGGGCAGACTTCCATTTTATTGGTTTTATATCGAACAATATGAATAATTACAATTCAAATAAGTTAAAAAATAATATTAACATGCTATATTTTAGAAACTGAAAGGCAATTACTTTTGTGGTAAAAAGGAATGCTTGAAGCACTAGTGGTATAAAAATTGACTAGTTTTAGTACAAAGCTTCTTTGCTTGAGAAGCCATATGGTTTTGATCAAATACATCTCAGGATGATTTTCATAAGTCTTTCATCACCTATTGATTCTGAAAAAAAGTCTTTTTGACATCATAGTCTACGTTTGGTCCAATTCCATATTCCTAGCCTGATAACCTTTCTTCATAGTCTCTGAAGCAATTTGCTTCTATGCCTGCATAGGGTTTCAGTCCAGAGATAAAATAGAAAATTATTAACTACATCTGATGCATTTTTCATCTTAGTCTGCTTCTTACTCTCTGAATCTTCATTTCTATGTTAGATTTATTTAAATAAAAGAATATAAATATTTCCAGGCTTAATGCTTGGAAACTGGATTTTATAACAGTTTCCTATGCTTAATTACCTTTCCTGTTCCATAACAAACTGCAAAATAGGTTTGAATAGGTTTTAATGAACTTGATCATGTTGTTCTCCTCCAAAGCTATTATATTTTGTGTAATGGTCTCTATAATTATGATACGTCACTACTATCTATCATTTATTCAGGATATCTCCCTGTTATGTATTTTATAATATTTTCCCCTATAATCTGTCAGTTTAGTTTGTTAATACTTTATTTAGTTAAATTTGGAGATTATATATGAATAATAGACATTCCTTATATTTACTTTTGTTTTCTATTTGATGAATTTTAGCAAACTATTGTTATTGTTGAAATTATTGTTGAAATTATTGTTATTTTTAATCTGCTGAAACATTACAGCACCACCATTAGAGTGATTTCCTTCCTTGAAGGATAGAAAAGTCATTCTTTACTTTCTTCCAAATCCTTACTTCCTTATAGATCTTCACTTCCCACATAGTAGTGTATAATGCTTCTAAATTCCATCTATGTAACGCATTCACCACATCCTCAAGGCCAAAAACATCCGTGAGATATGGGAAAAAATTCAGTCAATAGTTGGTCAATGGACATAAATAATTATCTCTATTACGGAAGTGAGTTCTACAGTTCATTTCCAATACGGACAGTACCACACGTCTTCTCTGCTTAACGTTAGAAATAACCAAGTAATTGTTTTTAGGTGTTGTAACATAAAATGCCTTTTTCTTGATGTAAAAAATATAAGATCTCAGAGGTTTTCATCTTGCATAGTTACTATGAGGATTTTGATGAAGTAAGGCTTTACTGTGATGGTGTGGAAATGTTTCCATTGAAAGAAAACGTAATGGAATCATTAAAGGAAATACTGGGGGTGTTTACAATCAGAGCACATACAGTAGAACCTCTGGAAGTTGACCACCTAAGGACGTATAACAAACTGGTCAACAAACAAAGGGGGCCAACATAAAGAACTAGGCCTATCCGGTCCATAAAAATTAGGTCAACTTATGTAGGGAGGTGGTCAGTGGAGGGAACAGGTAAACTATGGATGTTCTACGGTCATTGTCATAAAAAAGAGAGATATAAAGTGTGGTGTGAGCATCAGAGGCATCGCTAACATTGGAGGAGAAAAACTTCAGGGGAGCTCTTGAATGTCAGTGACAAGAATGAGTCATAAAAGGATATGGAGGAGTTTGTCAGGTGGCGAAGGCGTGAGGGGAAATGCAGTGCACACCGAGGAAGGTATCTTGTGTAAAAAATTGGAAGCCTGAAACACTCTGTTACTTTTGTGCAACTAGAAGAAAATATGAGACGCTGGGGTGTGTACACCAAAGAATTCAGCCACATAAGGGACAAATCAAAGAAACCCTCGTAATACATGTTAAAGGTGTTTAAAGGACTATTTTTAACTATTATTTGGATAGATAAAAAATAACAGTTACTCTGCGTAAACTTTAATCTTGACTTGGACTTTCCTGCCTTAGAAAAACTCTGTGATGTAGTCTATGTCTCAGACCGGGACGTATAGACAATTTGAATTATCTCTGCTTGGTGTATTCACTCTCCTACCTCCCTTCCATTCCCCCAACTGTCATGTGGCCCTATAATGTCACCGTTGCTGGTCATGTGAGAGCATTTAACATTGTGTTCCTGCAACTGCTCCTTTAAACTCTCTCCTCTAGTGCCTTCCAAAGTGTCCCACTCCCCCAAGAATTCTTTTGTGCACTGGCCCACTTCCTTTGAGAGCTACTATTCTATTGGAGTTATTAAGTTTGGTACTTCTTGTGGTTTTAAGAATTTTAGGTCCATGTTTTTGGGGGGCAAATCCATCTACTTCCATGATTTCAAATTATAATTAATATCGATATGCTGGTCATTTCCAAATAATAATTTCCCTTTGGACATTCAGATTAGTATATTTTTCTGAATATCTCTACTTGACTATTTAATGTTTCTGGATCAACACGATTAATATAAAGCCATCATCTTCCCAGGTCTATTCTTCTTATAGTTATCATAGATGATATATGTGTCCACTCAGCTGTTAAAGCCTAAAACTGCCATTTACAAGTCCCTTTTTTTCTTATGTTCCACAACTGGGACTATTGATTATGACTTCTAAATATTTGTCTGATCTCTTTGCCTTTCTATGATCCCACTGGCACTAGACAAGTCCATGTTTCCAAAAATCCTTGCCTGGCTTATCATTGTAGCTTCCAGCCGTTCCATCTCCAGCCCTCATGGTTTTCAAAAATGCAACCAAATCTTGTCATTGTTTAGTTAAAAATCCTTCGGTAGTTCCACAATTTCCCTGTGATAATGTCCATCCTTCATGTTAAAATTACTTATCAAGCATATTTTACTTGTTCATTTACTTGGCTATTTATCCTATTGGACAATAAATAATTGCCACATAATAGAGACAACTTTAGACATTATTCTATGCACAATGATAGTGATGATCACATTCCAGTCTATTAGTCGATGTATATATATTTAAACCTGCTGTGTTCCCTCGATTATAATGGTTCTTGTATAGAGAAGAATACAAACTACAGTATTTTCCCCTTTCTAAATTTATAGTCTTGCTGGGAGCAACACAGCTCATAAGGTATAAATTAAACAAAGACCATTCAGAAAGTAAATGATGTGGCACTGTCTGTAACTGGAGAGATGAGGACAAATCCAAGCCAAAATACTTGCAGAAGTCTCAACAGAAGTGAGACTGGGGTTGGGTCTTAGAAAATAAGTAGCATCTGAAAATATGAAGGAAGAACTGAATCTACTTCACAAATGGGGAATAATGTGTGAAAATTTAAAACAAACATCTCTTTAGAATAAGTAAATTTATCTTTCAAAGCAAATTTCCAATCTTAGTTAGGATAATGCTCCTGCTATATACCTCTGGAATAAAAATCTTTAATAACTTTAAAATAAATAGGACTGATTTTTTTTTTTTTTTTGGTTAGGGACAGTAAAACAAAATGTGATATTTAATGCTAATGCATAGTACCATGTAGATTTTAAGACATTGCTTTACTGTGGGAACTGTTATTATAGTAAAATGCATCCTAACGTAAGGGAGGATGGAATCTTCCATGTATGTTTATGTTATTATAAATTCTAGTGGAATCTAGAATCCATTTTTTAACAGAGATGAGAAAAAGGCTGTTTGAAATAGGTATAAGCCATGGATAATAAAGTTCTTTTATGTTGCCTAAGGAGGTTAATGGATTGTACAGTAATGCCAAAGTGCCAATCCTATAGGTAAGGTTGAAAAAGTCATTTCCATTTTAAAATCTTATTTTCTCTCTCTCATATATATATTTTAAAGTTGTGTTGGCTAGAATGTTTCATGCTTCGTCTAAATTTCAGCCACATATTGTGAGATTACACAAAAATTTCATTTGACCAATTCTGAGACACCCAAACGTGAAAAGGGCATTTTTCAGTTAGGGGATGTTTCAGAAATAAATTAATTTTAAAATTTGATCATTCAACATGATTTGCTCTTTTCTTTAAGTGGTGCTTTTACTTACTTGAAATGATTTGGATTGGAGAGGGCAAATTGTGGCCTTTGGAAAGAGGCGGCCTGATCATGGAGATAACCACTTGTTCAACATGGTGAAACCCCAGTGGACTCCCCAGGGCTTCTCCTGCCATGAAGCACAGTCACAACTGGAAAACACCAGCCATGGGAGGTGGCATCTCAGATGCTCTTCCTAGGGCCAGCAATGGCCCAAAGCAGCTTAGCCCTTCCCTCTAGCACACAGACCTTTCTAAAGTTTGTCCAGTCCTCTCCATTGCCTTCTGTGGCAATGCAGCTAAGTCACAATTTCCAGTGTACCAAGCAAGACAATTTTGTTATCTGTGGAAATCAAGGCATTTTATTCACACACACATATACATTGAGCCATGACACTTAGGATCATCACAGTGTCTTAGGTCACAGCTATGGCACACATATTAAACAAGGAGTACATACCCAGATGCTGGATGGATAAAATTAAGGGTGAGATGAAAGAAGCACTTTCCAGATGGTTTCCAGTTGACACTAGCTCACAAGGGACTTGGCGTTGAGACTGATGTGATTTGCCTATTCATATTCACATTTTTTTTTTATTGTTGGAAATTCATTTAGGGTGCAAAGAACCAGGTTACAATGGTTGCATTTGTTTGCATTTGTAGGTGAAGTCCCTCTTATATTTGTGTCCTGCCCCCAAAAGGTATATCACACACTGTGACCCCCCAATCCCTTTCTTCCTTACCTCTTTCTGATCTCCTGTTCCCCTACCCTCCACCATGTACTGGGTCATTAGTTGTCCTCATATCAGAATTGAGTACATAGGATTCTTGCTTCTCTATTCTTACGATGCTTTACTGAGAATTATGTGTTCCACTTCCATCCAGGTTAATACTAAAGATGTAAAGTCTCCATCTTTATTAATGGCTGAATAGTATTCCATGGTATACATATACCCCAGCTTGTTAATTCATTCCTGGGTTGATGGGCATTTTGGCAATTAAAATTTGAGCTGTGATAAACAGTCTAGTGTATGTCCTTGTGGTGAAAGGGATTTTTGACTTCTGGGTAAATGCCCAGTAATGGGATTGTGGGATTAAATGGGAGGTCTAGCTTGAGTTCTTTGATGATTCTCTGTACTTCCTTCCTTAAAGGTTGTATTGGTTTGCAGTCCAACCAGCAGTGTAAAAGTGTTCCCATTTTTCCACATCCATGCCAGCATCTGTAGTTTTGAGATTTTGTGATGTGGGCCATTCTTACTGGGGTTATATAGTATCTCAGGGTGGATTTGATTTGCATTTGTCTAATAATTAGGGATGATGAGCATTTTTTCATGTTTTTAACCATTAGTGTATATTCTTTAGAAAAGGTTCTATTCATCTCTCTTGCCCATTGATAGAAGAGATTGTTGGCTTGTTACATGTTGATTAATAATTTGAGTTCTCTATAGATTCTAGTTATCAAGCTTTGGTCTGATTCAAAATTTGCCAATATCCTTTCCTATTGTGTAGATTGTCTGTTTGCTTTCATTTTTTCTCCTTAGCTGTACAGAAGATTTTCAGTTTAATCAAGTCCCATTTGTTTATTTTTATTGATGTTGCAATTGCTATGGAAGCCTTCTTCATAAAGTCTTTCCACAGGCTGATGTCTTCAAGTGTTTTTCCCATGCTTTTTTTTTTTTTTTGAGAATTTTTATAGTGTTCTATAGGGTTTAGGTCTTTTATCCATCTTCAATCAATTTTTGTGAGTGGAGAAAGGTGTGGGTCCAGTTTCAGTCTTTTACATGTGGATATCCAGTTCTCTCAGCAGCATTTGTTGAATAAGGTTTCTTTCCCCCAAGGTGTGTTCTTGTTTGGTTTATCGAAGATTAGGTGGTTATAAGATGTTAGTTTCATTTCCTGGTTTTCTATTTGATTCCAAATGTTGATGTCTCTATTTTTGTGCCAATACCATGCTGTTTTGACCACTATGGCCTTGTAGTACAACCTAAAGTCTGGTAGGCTAATGCCTCTGGCTTTGTTTTTATTTCTAAGAACTGCCTTAGCTATACAGAGTCTTTTCTGGTTCTATAAAAAATGAAGAATTATTTTTTCCAACTCTTGAAAGTACATGTTGGTATTTTAATAGGGATGGCATTGAATCTGTAGATTGCTTTGGGAAGTACAGATATTTTAACAGTGTTGATTCTTCCTAGCCATGAGTATGATATGTTCTTCCATTTGTTAATATCTTCTGCTTACATTGACCACTTCCTTAAGTTGACCTACTTTTCATCGACTGGACATGCACCACATGTATGTATCAGTACAGTGGGTCTAGTTCCTTATGTTGACCACTTTGATATGTTGACCAGTTTGTTATAGTCTATAGTCCCTTGGGTGGTCAATTTACAGAGGTTCTACTATAATTACATAATTTCAGTTCTGTTTTGATTTCTTTCTGTTATTATAATTAACTCTGTGTTTTAACAGTGTCATTAAGTGCTTGGGAAATTTATTGCTTAAACAATGACTGGCAGGTGTTCAGATATGACTGTGCAGGAACTTTGTCTCTGAATGGACAACACTGAAGCATGACTCCAACTCCAGAGTTTCGCTGGGGAGCCAGCTGAAGCCTGCCTGAGCTTTCCCTGCAGTTGCACCTTGCTGACTTTCTCTCTTTTCTTGTCTCTGCTTCCTCCACTGGCTCACTACTTTCTCTTGGGAGCAGTTCCTTAATAAATCACTTGCAGTAATACCTTGCCTTGCGGTCTGCTTCTGGGGAACCTGACCTAAGACATCTTTTCATAAATCTGTGATTATTCTCATAAAATATTATCTTGTAATTATTCAATCACAGGGTGTACACTTTTTAAAGTGTCTGGTAAATACTATCTCTTTGCCACCTAGAAAGGCTGTGCAGACCATAGGTGTACACATGCTCCTTCCGTGGCACCCTCTGAAGTGTTGTCATTATCATTTGAATTATCTTTATCTTGTTAATAAGCCAAGTATAATTTATTGTCAGAATTATTTGGTGGCTTTTGGGTCGGCAGCTTCTAGAAATAATTTGGTTAATTCTGAACAGCCAAAGTGTGATGCTTCTGATCATTCCTTAGAGCAAAGGCCTTTTTTCTCATAATGCCTTCACTTTCTCTGAAGGTAGACAAAGGTGAGCCCTGAGTGGCCATATTTGTGCTAGATGGAGATCCCGATCCTCTGCCACAATTTATAGGTCTTTGTAGTCCCTTGGTCCTAGAATTTCCTTTAAAATGATTTTTATTATTCTAAACCATTATACCTAGCATTAGAAGAAACATAAATGTATGTATGTATATTTACAATTACATTGTTTAAATTATAAACTTTTAGATATTTATTTTTGCATTCTGCTTTTAATTACATTTTTCATTTCTACCGAAAAGTCTTCACATTTTATTTTTAATGTTCATATTATATTTCATCAAACAATAGTATAACAATTTATTGAAACTATTCCTCATTGTTAAATATCAGGACTTTTTACAAACTTCATTTTTCCTATCTTATGTAATTATGCAATGTGTTTTTCTGCATACCTTTTGATATGATTATTATTAATATAAACTTCCAAGAAGTGGATTACTGGGTCAAACAGTACGAACTTTCCCCCTAATGATTCTTTATGTAATCTAACAAAATTAATTCCAAATATGTTGCAATTATTTCTGATTTGGCTTATCCCATTCAAAAGCAATATTTCACAGACAGCATTCTGATTAGTTTTTTCTCAATAATTTATTTTAAAATGATTTCAGACATGCAGAAAAGTTTCAAGCATAGGATAAAGAACTTCTGTATCCTCCCTGCCCCCCCCAACAGATTTCTCATCTATTATAATAATATTTCATTGCATCTGGTTCATCCTCCATCATCTTCTGAATTTCTCCATTCCATTATCATCCATAATTCTTAGAACTATTTTTGAGAGCAAGTTGCAATCCCAATGCCCCATTGTCCTTAAATATTTCAAAACAAGATATCTGATCCCATACCTATTTCTAAGTTAGGAAATCAAATTGATATAATACTACTCTCAAATCTATAGACACCATAGATCACTTGATGGGGTCAAACTCTATCAAGTACTCCAAAATGTTTTCTTTTATCTTTTGTGTTCCAGAATTCCATCCATACAGGAGTATACGTAGTTTATTTGGTCATGCTTTATTTTTAGTCTTTTGTGATTTGAAGAACCCCTCAGTCTTTCCCTATGTATCATATCCTTGATACTCTTAAAGAGTACAAGATTTTGTAAGATGACATTCATCTTGGGCCCATTAAACATTTTCTGTGACTAAACAAACACAGACTTAGGTAATTATTTTTTTGCGCAAATACCACAGGAATAAAACTGTGCATTTCTTAGTATAACTCAACAGAGAGAGAAAGTCTTTCCAACAAAGGGAATGGTTGAATCTTTAAACACAGAAAAATGAATTTTCCCCCTTACCACACATCATAAATCCAAAGAATTTGCGATAGAAAATAAACTCAAACATAAAAGCAAAACTATAAAGCTTCTAGATGAAAATGTAGGAGAATGGACTTAATGTGTTAGGCAAAGCTTTCTTAGGTAGCACACAGAAAAAGAAATCATCATAACAATAAATAATAAGCTAGATATCAACATTTAAAACTTCTGTTCATATGAAGACAGTTTTAAGAGAATGAATAGGCAGGATATTAATAAAATCTTCGTAAGACATTCCTCTGACAAATGACAAAAAAAGCAACAAAAATTAGCAAAAGACATTAACAAGCATTTCGCTAAACAAAGATATATATATATATATACATATATATGATAATTAAGCACATGAAAATGTATTGAACATCATTGGTCATCACTGAAATGAAAATTAGCAAAATTTGAGATAAAATGGAATACCATTAAACATTAGTATAAAATAAAAGGACTGGTAATGTCTAATATTGTTAAGAATGTTAAGAATGTAGAGCTATTAGAATTGTCTATTTTTAAAAAAAATTTTTGCTTTTAGGAGTGTTAAAAACCTCTGGTTTATAAGTATTACCTTAAAAAAAAAACCTATGATTCAAAGGAAAAGAAGAATCACAACAACAACATTTCGTATTAGCTAGGGAAATTTTATAATTTTAAGGAATCATTACTTTTGTTAAGTATGATAACAGTCTTATAGTTATAATAAGAAAAAAACTTTATATTTTAGAAATGTATACTGAGATGTATAGGAGTAAAATGTCATGATGCCCAGATTTTGAAAAGTGTAATTCATCAATAGATAAATTTAATACATCAAAATACTATTACTTTAAAATCTGGGTGAAGAGTGTATGAGGTGATTGTTAAGCCATTTTCCATTCATTTGAAATTTTCATCATAATACTTAAAAATTAAAAAAGAAAAATGAATCAGAGTAACATGACCAAGAACGATAGGTTCTACTTACTATTTCAATACAAAAGGTGATCAGACCAGGTATTCTTGGTAAAGGGGCATCTGAGTAGGCACCTGAATGAAATAAGAGCAAGCCAGCTCTATTTTTGGAAAAAGCACATCTCAGGCAGAGTACAAGTTCAGGTAGCCTGAAATGGGAAGGTGTTTGGCACACTTATGGCACACTTGTATATTTTCAGTCATTAGAGCTGTGGGCTGGGGCTGGGGGTTTCACTAGTCCCAGATAACCATGTATGGACGTAAGATGAGGCTATCGACTTCCCATTCCCTAGTACTCCATACGACGACTCTTTAAATCATCAATTTTTACAATTTTTGATTCTGGAATTTTTTATCATCTTAAAATTATTGAGGATACTGGAAAACTTCATTTTACAGAGCTATGTTAAGCAATATTTGCTATACATATTGGAAATTAAAGTGACACAAATTTAAAACATTCATTTATTAATTAATTTAGAGTAATAACAAACTCATGAAACGTTAGCAAAATAACATGTATTTTTAAAAGGCTGTATTTTCAAAAATAAATTAGAGTGACATTGTTTTAGAATTGTTGCAAATCCCTTTAATGCACATCTCTTGCAATTATTGTAAATCTTTCTTCTTAGAAAATAGCTGGATTTTCATCTCTGCTCTGAATTCAGTCAACTGTGATAGATTATATGAGTTGGCCTATTTGAGGAAAAGTCAGCTTCACACAGATATGTGTTTCATAAGAAGAAATATTTTAGTAGCTTTTCAAAATAATTGCAAATATCCTTTGATACTATGCTATAATTCTACAAGTGATAGTTTCTCAAAGGTTGCTAACAAGGAGAAATGTAAAACTGTATTGGTGTATTTTTAATATTCTGTAATACTAACATACATTGGTCTATTTTACACTTTGAATATGATTTTGTAACATCATGCATTGGTCATCTGGAAATGATTAGTTCCTTGAGTCATATAGATTATCCAAACATAGATGTCTGCTGTTACATAATATACAAAAATTCTATTTGTTAGTATTACCCACAGTCTCATTTGTGTAGTCCTTAAGTGTTGGAAAACTGTGTGCCTCACAACTGTAAACACAAGTTTTCCAAAATTATTCCTGATACTTGTATACTCAAATTTTATCACTGACATCAAATGCTGTCTGCATTTATACTGGAAGTGACCCTTTTTTTTTTTTTTTTTTTTTTTTTTGCAAATACTGGCTCTGAATAACTATAGTTTGTCAGGCATCCTTTCAAGTCAAAATAGGATTTCATTTTAAAATGTAGCTAGTTCAACTCACAACCCAAAAAATAATGCCAGTACTTATACACAAAAGTAACATTGTACTTAGTCTCAGTCAAAGGAAGTTACAATTTTCCAGGAGCAGGGAAATAGATTCCACCTGTTGAAGGGCGTAGACAAAGTCAGGTTACACAAGGGCGTGAATTCAAGGAACTGTGAGTTATTAGGGCTCACCAGGCAACATCTACTATGGTAGGAACTGTGAAAGTGATAGAACGCAACTGAATACTGGACGTAGCTTGAAGGCAGAACCCTGACTTGTAGACAGTCTGAGTACATACAATGTTTTGAGAGAGAAATGAGTGAGGATAGTACCTAGTCCTTGGCCTGAGTATCTAGGTGAATGGTTTTCCTTCTATTGATATGTAAAACACAAGAGACCAAGTTTGTAGGGAGAGATTGGGCCCATTTTAAGATACAAATTTGAGATGTCTATGAGGTATATGTGAATATATTATATAGGCAGTTAAGTACAAGTCTAGTGCAGGGGAAATAGGGAATAGACATAACAGTTCTGAGTTTTCAGTGTATAAACGGCATTTAAAACCACAAGTGGAAGTAGAGAGGAAAAAGAGATGGGAACTATATTATGGTTCCCCAGGGAAAAACAGATAGACAGAGAGAGAGAGAGAGAGAGAGAGAGAGAGAGAGAATTGGCTCATACAGTTATGAAGGCTAACTCCCATGATCTGATTTCTGCAAGCTGGAGACCCAAGAAAGCTAGTGGTATAAGTCCCAGCCTGAGGGCAGGAGAAGGCTGAGAGGTCCCAGCTTGAGCCATGAGAGACAGCAAACTTTCTCTTCCTCCACTTTCTGGTTTTAGGTAAGCCCTCAGGAGAGAAGGGGAGGCCCACATGCATGGGAGAGGGCAACCTACCTTCTTTACTGGGTCTACTGATTCAAATGTTAATTTAACCTGAAAACACCATCATGGACACACCCAGAAATAATATGTAAACAAATATTTAACAAATTAATATTTAAACAAATATGTGGATACTTAGGGCCCAGTTAGGAAGACACATAAAACTACTCACCACAGGGAATAAACTGTGGTTTCTTGTTCTAGGACTCAGCAAGCTGAGGGGGCCAGCAAGGGAAACTGAGGCAAAATAGTTTGAAAACTCCTTGTTAAACACTACTATTATTTAAAGTTAATTTTAATAACATAGCTTATATTTTCAAATCTTTCTTAATCCCATGTGGCTAAATCTTGGTTCTGATTTATTCTGGTTTCTTCTTTCTGAAAGCAGAGTATGCTTTACCTAATTACTTATTTAAACACATTAAGAGAATTCTTGACCACATGGTCTGAAATTGCGGAACTTCTGGACTTTAACATTTCAAAACTATTAAGAAATGAATATAATTGTGATGGATGCGTTATTTAGTTCAATGTAAGCATTTCACATTGTGTATCGAAGCAGTACCCTGAACCACATAAATGCATCAATGTACAAAGTTATGATTTAATAAAAAATAATTTTAAAAAAGGAAATAAATAAAAGAGAATCCTCATTTACCATATATTGTGCGTTTTACTGAGGACGATTTAAGAACATTCTGCCTTCCTATAGAACATTCTACGTTTTCCTTCTCTGTTTCCTTCTCTTCCTCCCACTCCTGTTTTCTCTTTTGAATTCAAGCTACTTATTTTTGAAGAACTACTTTGCCTTCCCTTTCTGTGGCTCTAAAACAAAAATGTTATCCTAATCGTTGCAGAAATCCTTGGGCTTACTAACCGTTTCTGTGCAGCAAACACATCTCTTTGATTACAACGCAGAAGTTTGCATCTGTGCAAGATACCTGTACAGAATCCGTGTCTTATCCACCCCGTGAAGATAGCAGAGTGAGCACTAGGCCGAGGGAAGTCCCCTCTGGCACCTTTTAGATGAGAGGGCATCCTTTTTATGTTCAGGGCCTTTGAAAATTTGACTGTAAATATGTGATCTCCATTTTCTCGAATTGTGTTCTTGCCGAATTCAACTCGTGGATAGGAGAGTTATACCTGGAAAAAAAAGCTAGCCTGACTCAGTTTACAGTCAGGGGAGCTACGAACCTGGGCTTTGTGTCTGCAGGCTCCGGGGTTTTGTCAGAGGAGCGGCTCCCTCCTAGAAAGGCTGGGACCAATGACGGCCTGAAAGAGAGGAGGGACTTGGCATTCAGAGTCAGGGTGGGATCCTTTGGTCAGTTTTCAACTAGGAGCAGGGGCAGGACTCACGGAAAGAGAGTCCTCAGAGGGCGAGGCATGAAATAAATAGGGCAAACCACCACTTTGCCTTTTCTGTATTTGTTCCAGGTCTTCAATACTTTTGTGATTTCCTAGGATTCCCAGAGACAGGCCAGAGGTCTGTCTTTTGGTTCCCTTCATGTAGATTTAAATTTCAAGTGAGGCCTTGCCCTGTGCAAAATCAACAGGGATGTAGCGATAGCTAGAGATTAAAGAGGAAGAGGTAGGATTAAAAATCGACATCCCGTGCAAGAAAGGAAAGCGCAGAGGGCCTGAGGACCGCGTGCTCCATCTCTGCCACACCCCCAGGCCGACGCCTGCATTCCAGCCCCAAGTTCCTTGTGGCTGAGCAGCAATTCTGAAGAGAAATCTTTGCATTGAAGAACAACTCTTCGAACAATACTGTATGCCCTTTTTTTGGGAGTTATGTTATTAAATTTATGTAATAGGGAGCTAAGTGTCATTAAGTCACTCCTGAAGAGGAAAGTTATTAATACTGAATGCAATTCTGGTCTTTTATTTATGACCACTTTCCTTTTCACTCTGAGCCAGCGTTAACTCAGCAGTGCATTTCAGGGATGGATTTGGAATCTGAAAGTTAAATTTATTACCTTCATCGACGTCTCGGTATTCAGAGAGCGTTTGCTTTTCCCCTATGGAATGTCACCGCGTGGCTGTCCTCTGTATCTCTCTTCTTTTTCTTTTTCTGGCTTTTCTTGGGGTGTTTAACAGCTCCCTCAGGGCATTGCCAATTATTTATGACATACTTCTCCTTGTAAGATCTAGCTGGAAAAGCCGTTCCTATGGAAACTGCTGTTTTCAAACAGGACCCTTCTACCTTCAAAACAATGCCATCAAATATGCAACAGCACACATCTCTTTTAATGACAAGCACATTCTGAGGATTTGTAAAAGCAAATGTGAAAATCTGAACATTTTTAAAAAGGACAAAACGTGTGGGAAGTCCATCGGTTTGAGTAGGAGAGGAGGAAATTGTCTGAAGAAAACTTGGGGGAGTTAGTTTGACTTTGTATGTTTAGGGAAGTCTGGTGAGAGTTTAGCACGGGCTTTGAAATTATGTTCAACAGAGACCTGTGAATAAGGTGAACGAGATTTAACAGCGATTCGCTGAACTTGGGTTTTAACATTTCGGTTTTAGTTTTCTCTTTCATATTAAACTCCTTCTCATTCAAAGCCCAGTCCCTGGCAGTGCAGCACCAAGTACTACATTTCACAACCAGAGTATTTATTAGCTTATTACTCAGTCATCGTTTGTTTTCTTTGTCCTACTGTTGATTTCATTTCAAAGCCAAGGAAATAAAGGACAATGTTACCACTGAGTGCTGCTCCTGGCAGAGAGCTTTGTTAATCAGGTTACTAAGGCAAAAGCACTCCCTATCCTTGACTGATATTTTCCCTTTTGTTTGTTGAGAGACAGTCATTTTCTCTCGCTGCATTCAAAACCAAATTTTGCTAGTTACCATGGCAATATTTTTGAAGTCAGTATCACTCTAATGTTCCCTCATGACCTATTATGATATAGCTCAGATTTGTTGTAGACTTCATTTGTCCATCAATCATACTAAAGAATTCTGAGCAAAAGAGAGAGTGGGTACTAGAAAATTCTGAGGGACATAGGGAGGAGGAGGGGGAGAGAATAGATCACACGCACATAAAAATCATATTATTTCATTGAAAAGTGTAATAATGAGCCTCGACAATTTCAGAGTAGCATATTGAGGGAGACAAATCATTAGTTTGATTCTTATTCTATTGTAATGCGGGGTAGATAAATTCTCACAAAAATAAGAAGTCCACTCTCAAGAATGGGTTTATTCCTTGATTTTAAGCCAAGAGGTTCCCTGAGAAGTGGGTAAATAGGTAGGATAAAATCAGAATGTTCAGATTAAAAATGTGATGTTAGAGTTCTTGTTGAGGAGTTCCTGTTTGGAGACTTTGTCCGGCTCACTCCAGGCCTCCATTCAGGAATGGCGGCTTCCCGTTTAAAGGATGTCATTTTTCAGTGAGCTCTAGAAGTGTGGGGACCCCTGGGAGAGAAATACCAAATTGATGAGCAGTTTTCTGCCTGTATTCTGATCCCTGATCAGGAGGCAGTGTCGGCGTTAGAATGGAAGGAACCTGCCTATAGAAACCAGAATGTTTTATCTTTGCCCTGAGTCTAATAATTTATATTGTCAATCACCATTGTGGGCTTCACACAGCCCCCCACCTCCCTGAAGACTAAAGTACCATTTGGGATAATTAGTCAAATTTAGAAAATCAAATAATCACAATATTTTATAGCTGGGATAAACATCAACCATGTAATATAGATATTTTTAATAAGAGTGATATTGGTTTGGAGGCAATGAAAAAAATCTTATAAAACACAGGTATATATACACTACAAAAGCACAATAGATAGTATATGTATGATAGAATTTAATGAGGGAATGACTACTAAAAAATGTCTAAAATGGCTTCTTAAGGGAAAAGTATTAAAATAAAAAAACTTGAGAATTCTTAAGTCCCTCATGTGTAACAGCCCCAGGTAGGTTAACTGACCTAATTTCCACAGCGGCTTAGTTCACATACAGCTTTCTGTCTCAAATCTCTTGATATCCTCACAAAATTTTCACATTCATTGAGCAAACATTTATTGTCTGTGATGTGCTGCAAAGTGTGTTAAGATTTAGTATAAATGACTTAATAAATTTTAAAAAACAGAAAAATTAATAGAAAAAAAGATTTAGGACACAAAACAAAAACATCATGGTCTCTAACATCTAGGAGACACTAGAGCAGGGTCCTCAAACTTTTTAAACAGGGGGCCAGTTCACTGTCCCTCAGCCCGTTGGAGGGCCGGACTGCAGGCCCCGGGATGAGTCAGCTGCTAAGCAGGACAGGCAGCGGTGGCAAAAACACCCAGTAGGCCAGATAAATGTCCTAGGCGGGCTGCATGTGACCTGTGGGCCATAGTTTGAGGACGCCTGCCTGCACTAGAGGGTATCCCGTGATTGCAGACCAGTGTGAAAAGGGCTGTTGTAGCGGAGAAATGGATACAGATCCCCTATCTAGTACTCTGAGAAGCCAAATAAATGCTTATGTTCATGGTATTTTTATTCTATGAGCTTGACAGTGGTTTTCTCATGTGAACTTGCTCTCTGGGAAAAGCACTGTAGACCTTGTTAAGAGTATAATGGAGTGAGACAATCTGGGCTTGTCCTTAATAGCCAGAGAGTTTGCAGTTGGCTTTGAACATGGTTTTGTCTTTGATCTGTGTTTCTTTTTTCATATATTGATGTCATGGGATTTCTTTAAGAATTAAACTTCTCACTCTCTCTTTCTCTACACACACCTCCCCCCCCCCACATATACACACACACACACATTTTATTCAAACCTAATAAGCCCTTAGTGTTCTTCTAGTCAAATAAAATGGGTCCTGAAATCAGATTCATTGTCCTAAACCTTTCA
Source organism: Otolemur garnettii (assembly GCF_000181295.1). Taxonomy (NCBI): domain Eukaryota; kingdom Metazoa; phylum Chordata; class Mammalia; order Primates; family Galagidae; genus Otolemur; species Otolemur garnettii. The sequence continues at coordinate 5,192,107 of NW_003852490.1, forward strand.
ATAAGTGAGGGATCAATTGCTTTGTGTAATCAGCTCAATTTCTTTGCTACCTGCTTGTGTTCTGGAGCTTGAGGCTTCTTTTTGGAGATAGTTTTTGAACTCAAGGAGATCCATCAGTGAGTCTTCAACATAAACTTGTCTGATTGGAGTGGTGAAAATCATTGGGCGTTAATCCCTGACTTCCCACAAGGGGATGTGGCTTGTTCCTGCGGAGTGTGTATGTGGTCTGATCATGTTGCTTTGTGCATTCAGCCTCTCACCCGAGGTGCACACCCCCTCTCTCCCCTGTTACAGGGGACATATTAAGCTGCTATCTGTCACTTTTATTTTTTTGCTGTTTTTGGCTGGGACAGGGTTTGAACCTGCCACCTGCAGTATATGGGGCCAGTGCCCTACTCCTTTGAGCCACAGGCACTGCCCCTATCTGTCACTTTTTAGAACACAAAATGACCAAACCTCCTAAGGAATGTGTTGGCCAAACCCAATAGAAGAGAGGCCTGGTCTGGATGCCTCTGCAGATCCGAGAATAACGAGGCCATGAATTTCCTGAGCTATCTGGAACCTGTACAGCTTCCCCTCATCTATTTCCCCCAAGGTGATTACAAGACAACGTTTAAAATGAAAAGGTTTTGTGTACCTATTTCTCACAACATCCAGCAAAAGAACAGTTGGGACGGTTATGTCATTATTTACAGTTGCCCTAGGAGGCAGGGAAGTGGAAAGAAATAACTTTTGAGTTAGTTTTAAAAGCTGACTGAATTTTGTGAACTAAAACCCAGAAATTAGGGAAGAGGGGAGGAAAATTAGTATTTGCTGAAGAGTTGTTCTACACATGTGTCAGGGACTGTGACTGAACATAGCAAATATCTCGCTTAGTCTTTCCAAGCAAACTGCTGGGTGAATAGTATTCCCATTTTACAGATGGGGAACATGAGATGAAGGAAGGATAGTTACCAGTTTATGCACATAATAAAGGTGGAATCCGTTACCACTACTGTCCACATCCACATGACTTTACTATTCCAAGAGACTCTTGCCCAGGAAGATAAAAAATTTACAAATATCCTTATTATTTATCCCAGGGATTTCCAGACCTATTACCTTTTTCAATAGAAAGTACTAGCAGACTACTCACTTTCTAACAGTCTTTGGAGTTCTCACTTCAAATTCCTCACCTTGCTGTTTCCACCAATCCTAAACTGTTATACCAAGATCTTTATTCCATCCCAACCAATCAGCCTACACTGAAAAACCTATCCTAAGTCAGACTTCAAAATCTCAACAACTGTCAGACCTTAATTTTCTCCCTTTAAGACTATAATTCAGTAGAGTTAGCAATAACTTTATACTTTATCTCATCTGGTTGATTGATTGATTGATTGATTGACTCATTCATTGATCAATCATTTCACATGTCTGTGGGACTAAACTGTGTAAATCCTCTCTTCTCAATGTTTTGATACCTTGTTTGTTGATAAATTTTCTTTGTTCCTTGTCACTCCAATCCACGTGGATGTGCCCACACTGACATACGGACAGATAAGCATACACACACACACACATATACACACACGCTAACTTAAAACCTTCACCTGTACCTCAAATTAAGTTTAAATGGGAAAGTCCCTTACCATTGCGCTCCCCTCTTCCTGGGTTATGTAGGTAGTCCTAAACAACAGTGGACCATAGCATCTGCTTCACAAAAATCCAAGAGTACAAAGATTAGGTTACATGGTTTGTGTTTCTAAGGTCAAGTTCAAATTGTAGTTGAGCCCTTCATCCAGGGGGTGTGCTGTATACCCTTACATTGTGCACATCAGGCGAGAGCTTACCAAACTCCCTCCTTCTTCCACTCACCCTTTTCCTTCTTCTACCACTTGAATATACTTATGTTTTTCTCTTTGCATGTGTAGTTGTCTTTCCATTAGCTTCATGTTAGCATTGAGAACATTGGATACTTGCTTTTCCATTCTTATTATACTTTATTAAGAAGAATGTGCTGCAACCCCTTCCAGGTAAATAGAAAATATGCAAAGTCTTCATCTTTTTCATGGCTAAATAGTATTCCATGGTATACATATACCACAGTTTATTAATCCATTCATGAATTGATGGGTACTGGGGTTGGCAATTATGAATTAAGCTGTGATAAACATTCTAGTGCAAATGTTCTTGTGATAAAATTATTTTTTTCTTCTGGGTAGTGCGATTGTAGGACCAAATGGAAGGTTATTGTTTCACAATAATCCATTTAATAAGAATACGATTAAAAAATATATGTATATAATCTGTCATTTTATATGTTGGTAGAACAAAATACTACAAGAGAATCACATCAAAATTGTGGAGTAGTATTAACACACATATCTTCTGGCCATTTGTTCTGAAAATGGAATAGATGGGTAGACGTAGGTACATAGAGGAGGGGAATGAAGAGAGCAGCAAGCCTTGATGAGTGAGTACTGAACATAAAAGTTGAATATAAAAGGACCCCTTTAACACAGCTCATGGATAGGATTATTTGAAAACCAGGTGGGATAAAAAAGTGGAAGAAAAAACTAAGAAAAAAGGAACATACTTTCCATTCTAACCTTTGATACAAAACATACAAAGTAGGGGAAATAGCCTCAGTTCTACTGCCTGGAATCCTTACTTGTTAACAGAGTGAGAAACAGAGTGGAAGATGTAGGGAAAATTAGAAGTTACTGCCAAATATAGATGCAAACCCTAAAAATCAATGGGTAATGAAAGGTTTTAGAAGGCTGACATGGGCTTTTGAAGAAATTGAATGTGTAAACCAAAGTAAAAGTTTCTATGTATCAATGCAATCTATAGTGCTACAGGCTGTACACTTGCAAAATCAGAGAAATTAGACACAGCCTTCAGGCAACAGTAGGTTACTGTTTACAAGCAAGAAATAGAGTATTTGTCTCTCTAGAGGCTGCAATAGAGAGTCCTGGTGAATCAGAACAACTGAATCAGAGTTTTAACCAATTCCAGTGTGCAAGCAGACATTGGTATCAAAAGTAGTTTGTTCGGGTTGAGACATTAAGGACATAAAATTATATTCTGGACAGAATGAAATCACTGGTAAATATCAGGTAATGAGATTCTAATACCACAGCCTTTCAAGGTTGTTTTGAGGTCGGTTGCAGGCAAGGCAAACAGCAAGGTGAGACATTAGGTGCTATGATGCGGGACATTTCCTTTGTGGTGAGCAGTGGAAATGCAGGAACAGCCTTCTCCAATTTGCAGCTGGAGGGTACTTGTGTCCTTAGAGTGATCAAGCAGGGAACTGAATAGCAAATGACCATCCAAATGCCAAACATAATTGTAAGGCTTTGAATCCCCTAGTATTTTAATCCTTAGAAATTGCAGGATTCTCAATTCAGAGGAAGTCATGTTATCAAATTCTCATCTGTTCAGTTTTGCTTTCAGCATGAACTTATGCAGTTTGATTAAAAAAAAATTAGGACATTTTTACTTTGCATTTTCGGTTTGATATTCACACACAACAACGAATACTTTCAATCTCAGGATAGCATAATTGGTTTTTATATTTTTTTACTGCAATTAATATGCCATTTATGCTACATTCCACTGTCTGTCCTTATCCTATCTCCTTCGCTTTCAAAATCAGCACTATATGGAAAGGATGAATCATTAGGCTTTCATATACCTGCTAATAACAAAATGGAACGGCACGTGACAAACCGACTTCATGAAATAACTGCCATTTTAATAAGTAAAATAATTTAAAACATGGGCTTTATTTGTATTCAAAATATCTTAGTTGGATGCCTGAGTTCCTTATTCTAGAACCATGAACCTCAAATTATTACAGAACGATTTTGCTTTATTCTCATTTCAAATAATGACAATGTGGTCATTCAGCAACCTTAAGAAAGCTTCAAAACTAAACTTTGCAGATCTGTCTCAGTTATTCTGTGAAAAATATGGATTTTTGTATGGGATTATAGAAAGTGAAGACTATAATTTTAAGCTTAACTTGTATTTGTCAAGTTTTTGAGAAAATGCAAGAGGTCACTAAAGCTAATTGCAGAATTTTCAGTCTTATTTTTCTCTAAAACATATTCTTCTCCCTTGTCAGCATTTCCGCAGTGTTTTCAGGGTTTGTGGCTTAGTGAGGTACATAAACAGAGGTGGGAACTTCAAATCTCATGTCACATCCCATAATTTCTTTCAGCAAAGTAATGGGGGCTGCAAGGAAGAAAAGCTTTTCTTGACACCCAGGAGGATTTCTAGAGCACTCACTGTCTCTACTGAGGAAAGAGAAAAGGAGTTTAAAGGAAGGGATGCAACAGGGCAATTCAACTCAGCAACTCTATGTATAATTATTGAGATGAATTCCTTCCAATCACTGGGCCAAGTATGAAAATAAGTACAATTTTGTCAATGCTCCCGGAGATCCTCTCCCCCTTTTGTTTTCCTACTAAGACAAAGATTTTCCTTCTGGGACTCTCTTTTCCTTCATGACGCAGCAGCTCAACCTTTTGGTACTGACCCTATGTCCAATTTCAATGCTGAGCCTGAATTGGTCTAAGCCATGGGTGGGCAAATGTTTTCTGTAAAGGGCCAGCCTGTGACTATTTCAGGCTTTGGGGGCAATCCCATGCAATCTCTGTCACACCTATTTACCTCTACCCTTGGAATAGCCACAGTGAGCACATCAATAGGTGTGGCTGTGTTCCTATAAAAGTTTATTTGCAAAACCAGGCTGTGGGCCAGATTTTCCCCCTGTGCCATAGTTTGTGGGCAGTGCCAACCTCTGATCTAAACCAAACTCCTGTATTGCAGTGACTGGGTCAAGCCAAAGCCAATCAATGCATGATCTTTCCTTAGTTAAAGGGAATCTGGAGAAATGAGGTCAGCCCACAGGAAACCTCAAATTTCTTTCTTTCTTTTTTTTTTAAATTATAGGATAATATCTCCTGTATCTATCACCGTGAAGGAGAAAGTTATAGTTGTTCTCAGCAGCCAACTTATTCCCCTGAGGGAAGCCAGCGCTGAGGAGGAAGCCAAGGCGTGCAGGCAAATATGCCTGAAAGGCTGCTCTACTCCGCTTCCCAGTTAAGTATTTTGTTGTGTTAGTCAGTATAAGTGAGTTTTACATTACTCAGAACTGAAAGATCCCAACTACTGCAGACCGATGAGTACACGGAGTAAAACAGGCCAGGTGCTGCAGAGGACTTGCCAAATAACAGAGGCTCAGAGAAGAGAGAATCATAATCGGTTCTAGGAAAGTTTTATTACATGACGGCATTTGAAGCAGAGCTTTTAGATTAGACTTTTGTAGCAGAGATGAAAGATAAAAACCAGCATGATAAAATGTTCATAGGTGGCAAATAGTGGGTTGAATTTGTGGATCATCAAATCTTACAGCCTGCTGGAAGGCCAGAGTTTCCAAGGAGGAGCAGTGGAAATCGCCCTGGAGTCGGGGTGAGAAATCTGACTCATGCTTCAGAGTGGAGAACTGGAAGGTGAAGAAGAGGCCTGCAAATGAAATGGAGATTTCTAATAGCACTTACAAAATTTCTGAGTTTCTGCCAGGAAATGTGGTGATATTGACAGTTAATCAGGAGAACAAGCTACATGCGGAGATGTGCGGCCGCAGGTACCAATCTATTCTGGGTGCAGGCAGAACAAAGACAATGTAAAGAAGCATCAGCTTTTACTGTAATTCATGTGTAATTAGTACGGATATTGAGGAAGTACTTGGGTTTTTGAGGGGACACTTCTACACTTCTACCAACAAGTCACAAGAGATTATCACTAAATTACTTTGAGTAGTGTGGGTTAATCAACTGCAGGGCTTTGTTCAAACAGTAAATGAGATCCAGTTTACTAGGGCTCTTCTCCGCCCTTCCCTAGCAGAGCCAGCCAATGTTCAAAGGGGATATCAGTTTTAAGGGGCACCTAATTATTGGCCAGTCCCACGGGCCATCATGTACCCACTCGACTTAGAAGGTATCTACTGAAGGGATGCAGGTTTGCAGTAAGAGAATTCTTCATAATCTAGATCCCCCTGGGGAAGCCCAGACAAAAAGGCTCCCAGCTGTTCAGCCGCATCGTGGGAGTTATTGTAAGTGGCCATCTGCAGACACTCTGTGTTAGGTGAGGGGATCCAAAGGTGATGAACGCTCAGTCCCTGTTCTCAGCAGCTGTTCAGCTTCCCTTTTGCTGCTGTCCAGCTTCCCTTTTGCTGCTGTCCACCAGCTTCTAGCAAACCTTATTCTCTCCCATTCCTCTCAGCCCTCTGTAATCTGTCACTTGATAAATTAGCACCTGGCTGTGATCTTAAAAGCTTCAGGGAAACAAAGCCTGGGGTTAATTCTC
>NW_003852490.1:5199064-5202420 GCF_000181295.1 Otolemur garnettii
AAAGTTCTTAGAGTCTTTCCCAAGGCCAGAGGCCAAGAGGGAAGGAAAAGAGTGAGCTAATATCTTACGTATGAACAGCAATGAGAACCCCTGAAAGTAGGCTATTCACGGAGCGTGGGGGAAACCAGGGGGCAGGAAACTAAGGACGTTGCGGTCAGTCGCATTAAGCTTTCATTTTTATGACAACGAACTCTTTTCTATTCCAAGGGCCATATATTTTGAGGGGTATGGCTATTTCCCATGTTTCATATTTTAAAAATAGCCAACTGAAAATGAAACCTGTTGCTGAATTTCCTGAATGTGCGAGTTTGTCCTGCAAAGGGAAAACGTTTCTGTTTGCTTCCCGCTCGTCTTGCCTCAGCCCGTGTTCTTTCCATTACACTTTTCAGGATGAAAGCCCGGGCCGAACACAGGGCTCCCTCAAGGGGTTTCTTCCTTCTCTTCTCTGCCACGTTTCCCACTCACCCCGTTCACACAGACTGTCCTGATGCTAATGTTCTCAGTAGCTCATTATAAAGAAAAAACCAAAGCGGTCACTTTAGAATCCCCTATGATACCTTCCATGTCCAGTTAAACCCAAATGGCCCGATATTTTATTTCACTTAACATGTTTTTTCTTTTCCTTCCCAGCTGTCTCCTGCTTGAATGCTGCTATTCACAGCTTTGCGTAACTTAATAGAACCCTCACAGGACACTTTTTATTAAAAACCACAGAATGTAAGGTTTTATTACAGAGTTGTACCAAGGCCCTAATAACGTTGATGCTTGTGTTCTCATGTGGTCAGGTCCAGTGATGTGCTATATGGTGAATTAATATTTTTTTATGACATTCTACCTCTGTTATTATTACCCCTCTTCTCCAGCAAACCCACACACTTTAAAAAAATAATGCTTTAAAATGTATTCCTCTAATCCTCAATTCTAGTCCTCTTTCCAGTGGCAAGAACATATTCTATTGTGTTTAATGTGTGTATTTTTGTTTGCGTTCTTGCAAAACCTATCTCTTTCTTGTGCACATACAGACTTTGGATTTAATTTTTAGTTTTCTTTATAGATTTTCTTGTGTTCTTATTTCTACAAGAATACTTCCCCCCACTACACTGAAAATCATTAGTAATCCTTGTATAAAGAAAGGGGAGACTCAGTTCTTACTGACCTTTCCTAGGGGTTCATCATATAAAGAAATTTGCTGAGAAAATAGTGAAGGGACCACTTGGCTCTCGTGTTTCTAGGGTATGGGCGTGTGTCACTCTTGGCCAAACACATATAAACAGCAAGATAGCAATACTCTTACAGGTTGCAAAGATGTCTAGAGACTGGTAGTCTTGGTGGCATCAGTGAGCCACCAAGGTTATTTTAAGTTATTTACATGGAAGTGGCTAGAGAGTGTAACATTAGCTGGAATCATAGAATAACTGTAAATTGAAGATATGAATTTTAGGTGCACACTTTCTGGCACATGAAATAAGAATTAAAAAGAATCCCTGTTCACTGATTTTCATGTCCTTCTTATTTATCCTTTTGTTTCCCTGTGCACCCAACTAGGTGACATTTTGTTCCCCACTTTCATTGTTTAACCCCCAAACAGGTAGCCAATGTGTACCCCTGGCTCAGTGGATAGGCTCATGGAACAGAAAAGCACTGGATGCGGGGTCTGGAAACCTGGGTTCTAACCCTGTTCTCCCACTAATTCTTGCCATGAACTTGGACAAAACATTTACCTGCAAAGTCTTAATTTCATTTTGTGTTGATCAAGGTACTTCGGTGTCTCTGAGGTCTCTTCCACTTCTGTGGTTCCATTATTTTTATTTTCGGTCTCTATGAGTGTGATCTTTCACAGTGGGTGTGTGTAGCCACAGCAGTATCTGAGACTGAGGAAGTTAAAAATGTTGTGGGCTGACGTTTGCTCCATTATCATATGGCAGAGCCTGTGAGTCCCACCGAGTTCTGTCTTTGTCGTTTCATCCAGTTTTACGTTCCAATTACCCACACTTGTGCAAACGCTATTAAAAATGGGAACAAACTTTATTTTAAGAAGAACATTTCTTATAAGTATAAACAATAGCTTTGATTATAACAAGCTTCTTTGTTGTGAGAAATAACCACTTATTAATAACCTGTCTTAGGACTTGCACTATGATTAAATGCTTTTTGAGAATACCTTGCCACACTGCAACTAACTAGGAGTAAGAAATTCACAAGGCATTTAGTTTCCTGAATTGGAGAGAGGGCAAACATCAAAAGGCTCTTCCTCCAAATCTTCCAGTGCCAACGTATTCCCTTAGGCTTCTGGGGATCTACTAAACTTTAAGTTCCCAACTTTATGAGACGCATACAAGGTTGGGCATACTATACTGTTAAATGCTCAAATAATTTTTTTGAACTGAGTGCAAACAGCATAATCATTTTAGCAATAGGAACAAACTAAGAAAATATCTGGAACAAATCTTTAAAGCCAAAATGTCAGATCAATTATTCAAACATGTGAGTAATAACAATCATGATGCCCTGATTTTTATAGCAGCTCATATTCTTCAAAGGGCAATGCTATTTATTATTTGAGGTGCTTTTCTCATCCACCCAGGAATACGAGTAAAGAAAGTGTGATTATGCTCATCCAGTTGTGGGGCCAAGTGGCCAAGTGATTTGCTCAGTATCGCACAGCTTGACAGAGGAGGAACTGGAGCTACACTCCCGATTGTTCAACTTCAGTCTAGTGTGGCACATTCTGTGTCATAAGTTTAGCAAAGCTGTGAGGGCTGGCACTGAAAAGATGACTATAAAACTAACTGACACTGGCATCTCCCCTTCCCAGTTTACATACATATACTCAGGTATGCAGAATTATCACAGCAAAAATGAAAGATCCGAAGGGGTGATGTCCAAAACACCATCTGGGGCTGACACTGGAGTGAATGCACAGCTCCATCTGCCATTTCCTATCTCCGTGAATGCTGGGTAATTCATAGCATGAGGAAGGAAGGGGGACCATCCTGTCTGGAATGAGGCCTGAAGGAAGAAGAGATTAGTCATGATTACCAGGAAGGGAACCTAAGAAGAAAGGCCCAGGGGGTATTTAGAAGCCTGAAATCTTATCTCCGCTGTTAAACACAAACTAATTCTCCAGGATGGCTGCTGCAGCAGCAGTATGTCCCTGTGGCCTGAGACTGTCACCTAAACTTTTAAGCTAACTTTCCCTCTGAGAACAACTTTCCCTTAGTGCTTTCTTACTGCCGGCCCCTGGGGGCTCTGCTTTCTCTGTAATGTTCTGTCCTGAGATGTAATTCCCACCAGAATAGCTGAGGCCTAAGGGGAGCATTTAGATAAGACTTTAGCAAAGGCTTTGCCGTGGCCAG
>NW_003852490.1:5202552-5206299 GCF_000181295.1 Otolemur garnettii
GCCAGGTCTTTTAGGGCCGCACTAGCTAAAAGTGGTTTTTGCATTTTTAAAGTTGAAAGAATCGAGAGAATAATATTTTGTGACATGTAAAAAAATTATATACAGTTCTAATTTCAGCCCTCATAGCTGTCCTGGCACTCTGCCAGGCCCATTTGTTTATGTGTTTTCTCTGAACTTTCCCAAACTGTGAGGGCAGAGTTTGAGTAGTTGTGACGCAGTTTTCCAAAGACCAAAATATCTGTTATCTGAACTTTTACAGAAAAAATTTGCTAACACCTTGTAGATAGCCTCTTTTGTTCTCAGTCCCCCAGCTGTCGATTAATAGAAAGTGTTCTTCTGAGAGAATCACGCTGTAGGGTTGCACAGGGAAAAGGGGAGAATAAGATCTAAGAGCTGCAAACCTTCTATCCAGGTCCTGGTCTCGTACTGAGGGAAGAGAGAGATCGTTCCAGAAGGAAGGTTGGCATAGCAGAAGAGAGAGAGAAGAAGGGATGGGAGCTAAAGGAAGGTAGAGTTATCCTTGTACAGAAAGAGGACACAGAGAATGCTGGCATCAGTTTAGAATCAAGGTCATCAAGTAAAAATCATCTACCATTTTTAAATGGGAAATTTCTCGGGGGAAAACAAAAAAATCTCATACTGTTTCTTCCTAGGAAGTCCCTGTTATGGGCTAAAGCGTGTTCCCCCAAATTCATATGTTGAAACTTTAACCCCCACTGATTATATTTGGAGATGCGGCTTTTGAGAGCTTATCTAGTTTAGTCTAGGTTATGAGCATGGCCACTCATGAAGAAAACCTATCAGGTGGTTTGCTCTCTCTGTCTCTTCCCCTCCCTCTCTGCTGTGTGAAGGCACAGCCAGAAGGCAGGAAGAGAACCCCCACAAAACCCCACCATGCTGCCCCCCTGATCCCAAACTTCCAGCTTCTAGAACTGTGAAAAATAAATCTCTGTTGTTTAAGTCATCCGGTTAGTGGTATTTTACTGGGGCAGCTTGATCTGACTGATACCACATATAGGCCCCATGCCAGGAAACAATGGAGAGTTTGAAGTCCCTCAGTATTTGCTTCCTAGTTGGGAAATAAGGGAGTGAGGGAAGTGAATCTGAGAGATAAGCAGAGGGCCCTTCTAGATTGTGGGTGGTGATGTCAGGCATGGCAGTGGCTGTTATACCAGGAACAATGGAGTGGGCAGCAAAGACTGGACCCCATTGTAGAAGAAGGATGAGGTAACAGAAGCTGAGACCATAACAGGAAAATAGAGCAGCTGCTTATGTGAGAGTGAGCCTAACGTAGAGGTTTGCACAGGTCAGCTATACTGAGATAGCAGGAGCAGACTGTTAGCAAATACGGTGCAACCTCCATAGTTGATGACCTCCTTAAGTTGACCTGATGTTCATAGACTAGACAGGCACCCCCTGTACAGATCAGTACAGTAGGCCGAGTACCTTGTGTTGACCACCTCTGTACGTTCACCCGTTTGTTACATGTTAACTGTGTGTGTGTCTCACTGCCTGGTAGGTGAATGTGATGGTGCATGTATGTGGTGCTTCCTAAAGGCAGTGATGAAGAGAATCATTGTCCTTTGGAGTTTTGAGGAAAACTTTTGGCTTAGGGATTTTTTTGTAGTGTATTAATTTTCTAGGTCTGTGTAACAAATTACCACACATTCAGCAGTCTGAAATGACACATTTATTATTTCACCATTCTGTAGGTCAGAAGTGTGGCACGTTCATCCCAGAGTTAAAAAGGCCAAAATCAAGGTAACAGTCTGGGTTCTCGTTCAGAGGCTGTGGAGAAGAAATACTTCTATACTGATTCAGGCTCCTTCTCAGAGATGTGCTACTGAAGTTCTCATTTCCTTGCTGGTTTTCAGAAAGGGCTACTACTCTCACACCCTCTGTCACCATGCATTTCTGCCTTCTCACATAGAGACCTTTCCATCTTTAATAAACAATAGAAAATCAAGCTCCCCCGTGATTCTAATGTCTCTGCATTCCTTTTCTGCCTCAAAGAGCATATAGGGTCTACATTGATATTCCAGAATAATCTATTTTTTTTATGATTGGAATAATCTATTTTAAGATCAACTGATAAGTAGCCTTAATTGCATCTGCACAGGTCAGTTGGTCCTCTAACATAGCATGTTCACAAGCATGACATTTCATATTCGGAAGCTCTTAAGATTGAAGTGTAGAATGTACATGAAGTAGGGAGTGGTATTCTCTCCACTGAAGGGGGTGTGTGTACAAGCAGCCACAAAACAGGGTGGTGTCAGCCATAAAGGTTCAGAGCTGCTAGAAGGTTCAAGACCATGTCCCAGTTCAATAATCAGAAATTGATAGTGCAGTGTTGACTTGTCCAGTTGCTAGATTAGTGTAAAGAAATGTAACTTTCCTAGGGAGTATCTGCCTAGAAACCTCTTCTCGTTAAAATATGTATTACAAATAGCTACAGCCTACAGATATTTTTATCTTTTTACCATTAGGAGGATAAACGTTAACCTCTCCCTCCAAAAAAGGACATTAATTTTCATGGCATTTAGAAGTCTCTGACTTATTGAAACTTTTAGTGTCGTATTTCACATTCTCTTTTAAAAGAGTCTACTCTCTACCCCCTTTTTCTCAACAATAGAATGTAATTTAGGTGAATCAATGAGGTTCATTGTTTTATAATTGAACTTGTTTTTTATTTTTAAACTTGCACGTATCTGATTTTATTTGTTTTACTTTTTCTCTTTATTGTGTTTAGTTTACTGGCACTAATATTTCCTGAAAGATCTTGAGTCAATTTTGCTTTTGAAATATTTGCTTTATTTGTGTTTAGCTTAAATTGATTTTAATTTCAAAGGCACTAAGAGCTTGTGAATGACTTTCTTCCCCAGTTCTTGTTTGGTATTGTCTATTTTTTTGTTTTGTTTTGTTTTTTGGTCTATTTTTAACACAGTTTTTGCCTTTTCCAGAATGTCATGTGGTTGGAGTCATATAGTCCATAGCTTTTTCAAATTGGCTTTATGTTCACTTAGTAATACATGTGTAAGGGGCCTCAGTGTCTTTTCATGATTACTTTTAAAGTTTCTTTCTTCCTTCACTATATATTTTTTTCCGTATCAATTTGGATTGCTTAACTATTGTTAAGAATTTTTAAATGTATCATCTTGGTGATCACCTATTATTTTCCCCTTTCTTTGATAACTATGCTATTTTTCCTGTGATGTCATTTACCATTACTGGTAGTAAGAACCTGTATTTTTTAGGTAACTGGAGGGAGGTCTGTATTTACTTTTCAAACAGTGTTCTCATAATATTTCAGAGTTAAAGATTCCCATTAGCGAAACTCACAGACACTGAGTTTATGCTACTTCTTGTTCACACAGCTTTGTTGTATTAGCTGTTACTTTTTTCTTTAATTAAAAGAAAAGGAAATTAAGAAAAAAGAAAATTAAAAGGAAAAATACAGTAAATAAACATATGTATGTTTCAGGTTAATCTGAGGATACAAACATCAGGTCACAATTTTTGAATTATTAGGTAGATTCCATGTTGTAGTTATGTCCCGCTCCCAAAGGTATGTCATCTAGCTCTTCCTGTGCCTGTAAAGTGGGTGCACACCAGTCCCCCCTCATCTCCTCTCTACCCTTCCTTCTCTCGCATTCTCCCTTGCCCCAACTTGAATTAAGTTTTTCTCCTATGTGGGTGTGAATTAGATCATCTACTGGCTTCATATTAGTATTGAATACATTGGATATT
>NW_003852490.1:5206438-5209600 GCF_000181295.1 Otolemur garnettii
TTTTTTTCTTCAGGGTAGCTGCCTAGTAGTGGGATTGTGGGGACAATGGGCAGTCTGATTTGAGTTCTTTAAGGATTCTCCATACTTCTTTCCAAAGAGTTTGCAGTCTTACCAACAGGGTGAAAGTGTTCGTTTCTCTTCACATTCACAGCAGCATCTACAGATTTGTAACTTTGTTATGTACGCTATTCTCACTGGAGTTAGGTGATATCTCAGGGTGGTTTTGATTTGCATTTCTCTGATGATTAGGGATGATGAGCATTTTTTTCATATGTTTATTAGCTCTTCAGCTGTCTTCCTCAGATAAGGTTCTGTTCATGTCTCTTGTCCAGTGATAGATTTGATTGTTAGCTCTTTTTTTTTGTTAATTAATTGGAGTTCTCCATAGATCCTAGTTATCAAGCATTTGGCAGATTCATAACATGAAAATATCTTTTCCCATTCTGAAGGTTGTCTATTTGCTTTAATTGCTATGTACTTAGCTGTCAAAATCTTTTCAGCTTAATTAAGTCCCATTTGTTAATTTATGTTTTTGCAATTGCCAGAAAGTCTTCTTCATAAAATCATTCTCTAGGTTGACATCCTCAAGAGTTTTTCTCACACTTTCTTATAGGATTTGTATTGTTTCGCATGTTGGGTTTGGGTCCAGTTTCCGTCTTGTACATGTGGTTATTCAGTTCTCCCAGCACCAATTATTGAATAGGGAGTCCTTTCCCCATTGTATGCTTTGTTTGGTTTATGAAAGATCACATGGCAGTAGGAGACTGGTTTCATCTCTTGGTTTTCTATTCAGTTCTATATGTCTATGTCTCTGTTTTTGTGCCAATATCATGCAGTTTTGATCACTGTGGACTTGTAATAAATCCTAAAATCTGGTGGAGTGATGCTTCCAGCTTTGTTTCTCTTACTAAAAATTGCCTTAGCTATATTTATGTTCTAGTTCTATACAAAATGAAGAACTATTTTTTTCCATTTCTTTAAAGTATGATGGTGGTATTTTAATGGGGATTGCTCTGAATCTGTAGATTGCCTTGGGTAGTATAGACATTTTAATAATGTTGATTCTTCTCAGCCAGGATGTCTTCCACTATTTCTTTTCTTAGGGTTTCATAATTGTCATTGTAGAGGTCTTTCACCTCTTCTGTTAGGTATATTTCTAGGTATTCCTTTTCGTTTGAAGCTACTGTGAAGGGAATTGTCTTTGATTAGCTCATCACTTTTTCTGTTATTGGCATATAGAAAGGCTACTGATTTGTGGACATTGATTTTATACCCTGAGATGTTACTATATTTCTTGATCACTTCCAGGAGTCTTGTGGTTGATTCTCTTGGGTTCTCTAAGTATAAGATTATGTCATTGGCTAAGAGTGAGTGCTTAACTTCCTCTGCCCCTCTTTGGATCCTTCTTTTGTGGATCGCATTGCCTAGAACTTCCAGCACAATGTTGAATACTAGTGGCAATAGAAGGCATCCACGTCTGGTTCCACTTATAAGTGGAAAATCTTTCAGTTTTACTCCACTCAGTATATTACCTGTGGGTTTGTGGTAGATGGCTTAAATCAATTTTAGAAAAATACTACCTATGCCTATTTTCTTAAGTGTTCTTATTAGGAATGAATGCTGAATTTTATCAAATGCTTTTTCTGCATCTATTCAGGGGATCATATGGTCTTTGTTTTTGCTTCTATTGATACGATGTATTACATTTATACATTTGCATATGTTAAACCACCTTGCATCCCTGGGATGATGCCTACATGATTGTGCTATTTTTTTTTTTTAATGTGTACCTGTAATCTATTGGCTAACATTTTACTGAGTATTTTGGCATCAGTATTCATTAGTGAAATTGGTCTGAAGTTCTCCTTTTTAGTTGAGTCTTTTCCTCGTTTTGATATCAGGGTGATATTTGCTTCATAGTACATGTTGATACTAGTACATAGTACATAGTACATACTAGTTTCTAGTTGTATCTAGTTGATACATAGTACATAGTACATACTAGTTTCTGTAATATAGGTACAAGCTCTTCTTTGAAGGTTTGATAGAATCCTGGTGTGAACCCCTCTGGTCCAGGGTTTTTATGTTGAAGATTTTTTTTTTTATTATTTCTTCAATTTCAGTGCTTAAAATTGGGTTGTTCAAGAGATCTATTTTTTCTTGGTTAAATCTAGAGAGATGGTGTGATTCAGGTATTGGTTCATTTCCTCCACGTTGTCATTTTCTGGGCAGAGTTTTTGGTAGTATTCAGAAATAATCTCTTGTATCTCTCTGATATCAGTTTTTATCTACCCTTTTTCATTTGTGATTGAGGTTTTTAGAGATTTTACTTTTATGTTTCTAGTTAATCTGGCCAAAGGTTTATTGATTCTATTTTTGTTTTTGAAGCATCAACTTTTTTTGGTTAATTTTCTGAATGATTCTTTTCTTTCAATTTCATTTATTCCTGCTTTAATTTTGGTTGTTTCTTTTCTTCTGCTAGGTTTGGGATTGAATTGGTCTTCCTTCTCTATTTCTTTAAGATGATTTTTGTTGATGTTCTCTCTTTCTGTTTTTCAGATGTAGGCATCAAATGTGATAAATTTCCTTCTTAGAACTGCTTTTGCAGTATCACACAGGTTTGGTAATATGTAGCTTCATTGTTATGTTTGAGGAAGTTAATGATTTCTTCCTTTATGTCTTCCTTGAATCAACTGTCATTCAGCATAAGGCTCTTTAATTTCCATGCCTTTGTATGGGGATGAAAATTTTTGTTGGAGTTGAAGTCCACTTAAATGCCTTGTGGTCTAAGAAGATACAGAGTGTAACTTCAATCCTTTTAATTTTATTGAGGTTTGATTTTTATACTAGGATATGGTCTATTTTGGAGTATGTGCCAGTGGCTGACGTGAAGAATGTATACTCCTTAGTTTTGGGATGGTGTGTTCTGTATTAAGCACAGTTCTAGGGTTGCATTTAAGTCCCTTGTATCTTTGTTTAGTTTCTGTTCAAAGGATCTGTAGAGCTCTGTCAGAGGGGTGTTAAAGTCTACAGCTATTATAGTGTTATGGGATATCATATTGCTGAGACCAATCAAGGTCTGTTTCATAAATCTGGAAGAATTTAAGTTGGTTACATAAATATTTAGAATTGAAATGTCCTCTTGTTGCAATGTTCCCTTGA
>NW_003852490.1:5209823-5211046 GCF_000181295.1 Otolemur garnettii
TGGTCTTGTAATAAATTTCTTCAATGTTTGCTTATCAGTAAAAGATTTGATATCTCCATTAATTTTTATGCTTAGTTTAACAGGATATAGAATTCTGAGATGAAAATTATTTTGTTTAATAAGTTTAAAGGTAGCTTACCATTCTCTTGTGGGTTGAAAATTTTCAGCTGAAAAGTTCACTATCATTATGATGGATCTGCCCCAGTAGGTCAATTGACACTGTTAGTTGCTGGCAGACTTTTCTTTTTGTTTTGACTTTGGATAGGTTTATTACAGTGTGTCTTGGAGATGCGCTCTTTGTGTTAAGATTATCCAGGGTTCAGTATCCTTCTATACAGAGTGAAACTTTAGTGCAACTTGGGAAATTTTCATTTATGATATCCTTCCATAGGGCTTCCATTCCTTTGGGATGTTCTTCCTTTCCCTGGGGTATCCCTATAGTTTGTATGTTTGAATGCTCATGAAGAATTATGGAATTCTCTGAAAGCCAATGTTCTACTTTCTCTCTCTTCTTTTCTCTTTAACTATTAGGGTTAGCTCAAGATCTTTATCCTCTAGCTCTGAGATTCTTTATTCTCCATGCTCTAATCTGTTATTGATACTTTCTACTGCATGTTTAAATGAACTGCTAGACTCCTTTAAGTCCTTAAGCTCTGCCATGTCATTTCTATATTCTTCATCTTTCATCCATTTTTTTTGTTCTTCTTTTTGAGTTTCTCATCAATTACCTTTATTTCCTTTGTCATCCCTGTTTTAAATCCCTTTCTGTCATTTCCATTAGTACTTTATGATAAGAGTTCTCTGTGTTGGCTGCTTTCTGGACCCTTGGGGAGAAGGTTGCTCCATTTTTGTTTTCCCTGATGCCAGAATTTTTCTGTTGGTTCCCCTTTGCATGTTTTTTCTTCTTGTTCACTTCCTTCCCATACTTTTTCCTTCTCACTACCTCCTTTGCTTTAAATTAACTTGAGCTTTGGTGTTGAAGTGACCTTTTGGTATAAGGCCAAAAAGAAGATATGGGTGAAGAGTGAGAAAGGGGAAAGTAAGAAAGAGACAAGAAGAAAAAGAAGAAGGCAGAGGAAGAGGAAGGAGACAGCGTGAAACAAAAGAAGAGAAGAAGAGAAGAAGGACAGAAAGAGAGAAGAGAGCAACAAGAGAAATGGTGGTGATAGGCAAGGTGACCACATCATCAGATCTAGGCCTTCTGGGAAGTCAGGAGCTCCTTA
>NW_003852490.1:5212144-5213287 GCF_000181295.1 Otolemur garnettii
ACATTTCCTTAGGAAGCATGTCAAACAGTGCCTCTTGCCAACAAAGTGGCCTTTCTGAGGGTGCAGGGTCCATTTAGCTTACTCCAAAGATGTTTTCCCCGAGATCAGTAAGTACACCAGAGCCATGGGTGCACCAAAACCTTGCAAATGTTTCTCTGCTTCGGCTTTCCCACAATGGCTGTGCCTTGCTAGAAGCCAAGCTGATGGCAAATCCTCCCACCATGTATTCAATCATTGCTGCTGGATGCTATTTGAGTGAACTCTCTTGTTTAAGCCTTCAAAGGTAGCTAATGTGAGCAGATTTCTCTAAAATCAAAAAACTACAGGACAGTCCTTTCTTGTTCCCATTTCTATGTGTGAGGTCTGGCGGGGGCTCCTGCTCAGACTCAAGCACTTGCCTTTTGTGCTAGTTTTCCTCAGCTCCAGACCTCCTCGCTGACTCCTGGAGTCCACCACCACTTCACTGTCGTCCTGAGTGATGTCCCTGAATAAGTTCCCCCAGCCAGAGGTGGCTGGAGTTCTTATTCCCCTGTCTCCCTTTGACGGGCTAGTAAGAAGTTGTTTGTAATTTGCCATCTTGCTCTGCCCCCAGCCATGCCTTCTGATGTGTATCCTTTCTATTGCTTTTGTTTACTGGAAGTTTATTTTGCTGAATTGAACCTATAAAGGATTAGGTCTCCTGTAGGCATGAGATTTGAAATATAACTATGTTTGAGGCACTTGGGTAGAATTTTCTGTGAACTTTCTCTTCATGACTTATACCCAATTTTATATCAGGTTATTGATCTTTATCTTCTTGATTTTTAAATGTTCTTTGCATACTAAAAATGTTTAACTAAAGCCTCAACACTTGCCCCCAAGGCTGCATGAGAAGAATGGAGACAAGCCATTTGAGGAGAAAGAAAGGGAAATTTATTACTTTGTCAGCAAAGGAGAAAAATGGCAGACTATCATCTCAAAATCTAAATCCTGCTTCTGAGCAGAAGCTCAGAGCTTTCAAGCCCATCTTGGGCTAACACAATCTCATGGCCTCTTCCTGGATTCATCCCAGTTTTGGCTAAGATGATCTCCTGGCCACTGCCCAGATGATTCCCTTGAGCTATCTCTTGTGCCCAAAAACCAAAACACAATCAGGTGCCTTCC
>NW_003852490.1:5213597-5270382 GCF_000181295.1 Otolemur garnettii
TACAAAGTTTTTGAGGCTGGAGGTGGTGACTCACACCTATAATTCTAGCACTCTGGGAGGCCAAGGTGGGTGGATTGCTAGATCTCAGTTTAAGACCAGCCTGAGCAAGAGCAAGATCCTGTCTTTACTAAAAGTAGAAAAATTAGCTGGCAAGTGTGAAGATCACTTGAGTCCAGGAATTAGAGATTGTTGTGAGCTATGATATCACAGCCCTCTAGGCAGGGTGACAGAGTAAGATTCTGTCTCCAAAAAACCCCAACAAAACAATACCCCTCAAGATACAATAATAAAACATTTTTCCCAAATCTCGATTATAAAGGAAAGTCCTATACATATCTGATATATTTGGAATCTTTTCTAATTATAGGAAGGCGATATCATTTTCCAAGTACTCAACTTCACTGTCATAAGAGAACTAATGATTAAAACTCTCTGAGAGGTCATCGCTCATCTATCAGATTGGCAAATTATAAAAGCTTTATAGCACATTCTATTGGAAAAAGTATGTGGAAAAAGAACTGTCATATATCACTGATAAAAGTATGCAATGATACTACCCCAGTGGTGGGATATTAATATCAAAGAATATTTTACACATATATGCACACACATATGTGCACACACAGGTGTGTGTGCATGTACATGTGTGTATATTACATGTATATGTTGGTATGCATATATGTAACTATGTAACTCTTTCTGCTGAAAGCCTCTCAAAGAAATGACATCTCATTACCAAGGAACATATCTAGCTCCCAGGTTTCTAAGTTCTATTCCTCCTTTAAAAAGAACTACAACTAATTTAAGAAATGGCTGACTTCAGATCTGAGGCAGGGAAAACTGATGGTAAGCTTGGAATACCATGTGGCAGTAAGCAGAGAGGTGCTCAGAACAGAGTCTTCCCAAAATGATATGGATAACCTCTTGAAGGCGTTTCCACTGGCCAAAGTTGGACAATTTGAGCATCAAAAAACATTTTTGGTAAACACATTGACAAAAACATCTATGAGTTGGTGTAATGATATATACCTGTGAGACAGTGGGAGTGGGAGGTGGTGCTAATACAATACAAATTCTGCTTTTCAGAAATATATCAATTAGTAAAGATAGAAGGAATGATGGAATTATAAAATCACTCTTGATAACTAAACATAACTGGATTAGGCAAGGTTCTTTAGTGGATACTAAAAGTTTTAGGTGAAATGTTGTTGGGTTACAGGACATTTAATCAAATTCAATTAACTCCATAAATTATTACCGATTTCATATTATAGGAGAAAATGTACTTTTATAAATAGATCTAAGGGATTGGTGGAAGAATATTCTAAGGATAGGAATCATTTGGATCTAGAAATCAGCTACAAGGAGTAAGGACTTAGTGGCAAAAAGTATTGAAAAATTAAATGACCCGCATTAGGACTCTAAAACAACGTGACTCGGGCTGGCTAAAATATGGGATCAGCTACCTGTACAAAATTTAGATACAGTTTGATATAAGTTTCACTGTCTCATCATTTTTTATTTGAAGGAAAATATAGGGAAATGCGTTTATAACACTGGGGGAAAGAAATGGACATCAGTTTTCTGTGCTATCAATTGTTCTATGTGGACATTACCCTTGTCAACATGCTGCCTGAGATATTTTCATTATATAATCTATTTAATGTTTTGGGATTTAATTTGACCATTAATATATCCAAAATTCATTTACTGTCAGGTTGTGTTCATTTAAGGATCTAGGGAGCCCTCCCCTATGCTTATAAATATGGAACTCCATTTACTTTGTTAGTTTATTCCTAGTTTTATACTCTAGAGACAAGAAATAATTTAATGCACTGTAAAATAACAAGATAATATTGCAAATGCTGGGTTCACCTTGTATGTAACTGTATATTATTTTCATTGTAAGTATGGCGTGTTATTTTAATCCGACTTAGGGAAACAACTATTTTTCCAAGTGGTGAAAGGAAAACCCATGTGCTGATTGATGCAGTGTTTTCAGAAATGGAAACGACATTACTCGAAATATCGAAGAACTTTTAGTTTCACACAAGGCATAAAGCTGACCATCTTCCACCAGGCTATGCACCCCAAAACCGGGGTATAATTGTATAATTCTAATTTTCGTAGAGTCAGGATTTAGCAGTAATTCAGACAGAGTAGCACTTAGAAAGCTGCATTTGGTAAATGTTTGTTGAATCAATAATCATATTTTGTTTGTATGGATCGTATAATACAATGCATTACCACATAGAGCTATAAACAAAATGCTACTGAGAATAATAACAGGAGAATGAAAGATTACACCTGGATGAGGATAAAAGAAAATGCATCACGGAAGAGGTCTCCCTTGAATTGAATCTTTAAAAATGAGTATGTGTAAAATAGTTAGGGCAACTAAAGTCTGGGGACATTGCCCATAGAAACACAGTATGCACAAGGGCTAGAGGAAGCTGGAATGAGTCAGAATGCTTTGGGAAGGGCGAGTGTAAGCTGGTGAGTACTCACACACAGTGAGTATACAGTGAGTGTTTGTTGAATAAGTATTTCAACGTATACCGTGACTGTGCCATCAGTCCGTGATCCAGCTTGGTTACATGAGTAATAATACTTCATAAGAGTTTTTCTATAGGGAGGGGAGAAGGGCAGGTGGGTGGTGGGAGGGTGACTGGAAAGATCACCTGTAGGGTCTGTCTAACAAGGGTACAAGTGAACTTTTCTGGAACTAGAGTATAATTGTTTTAACACAGTAACTAAGTAAATGACACAAAGTCTATGTTAACCAGTTTGATGAAAATATGTCAAATTGTATCTGAAAACACTACACTGTACCCCATGTTTGCATTAATATACAGCTATCATTTAATTAAAAAAAAGAAATATATTACAAATAAAAAAAAAGTTTTTCTATATACTGTGCGCTGCTCTCTTAAGATAATTTTCCCTAGACTTTGGGATCAAGCGGGTTGTATATATCTATTTGAAGTTGTTGCATACTTCTTAGTTTTGTTTGTAGGGAATGTGTGAGTAGGTTTCAATTTCCAATCGATGGCCTCCTAAGTGAATCTTGTTCTGAAAGTTATGTGGGTATATTTAATGCTTCAGGGAAATATGATTTGGAATCTTTTCTAAGAACAGAGTAGCTTTTGAATTGGACATGAGAAGTCACTGCAGAACTGGCTGAGAGGGTCTCCAAAATATGGGGGGGGGGGCACTGCCATATGGCCACTTGGTATGTTGCAGGAAGCACCGTGTGATGGAAATCAGGCAGCCCTCGCATCATATCCTGACCCCCATTCCCATCAAGAATGCTATTAATATGGAGTCAGTTGCTTAAGCTCTTTGCGCTTCATATTTTCCTTTTTCGTAAAATGGCACAAAATGCCTTTTAAGACTTGTGAGGATTAAATGAGGTAATGTTTATACCAAGCATCTGACCCCTGGTGAGTGCTCAGTACTCCCCAGTGGGCAAACTCTGAACCAATTATGTCAGAATGTTTCCCTTAAAAATGGAATACAAACACATCGAATTCTTTCCATGTGGCAGGCCTGTCAGTTTATCCTTGTATACAATATTTCTCAGAGATGTTTATAATTTATCTGTCTCTCCTGGGTCTTATTCAAGACTCTATACACAGGAGGAACCTAATAAGTACTTCGTAAAAATGATTTCCATCAACACTTCATTCTGAGCTGACTTTGATGCCAAAGAACCCTGCACCCTATCAATAGCACTGACAAGTTTCATCTGTATATTGAATTACCGATTTGAATTGATAATGTGTCAGCTCTGAAAACATGATCCCTAACAGCCTGGTTAAGTAAGCACACACCAATCATGTGGTTTGCTGTTTAAAAAAACAGAGCCTGAAACTTCTCCCTTAAATAGGCTTCTATTGTTTCATTGATTCTGCCAGTGGCAGGTCAGTGTGTTATTTGGGTTATAATCATACGTTGCTAAGATCAGCAAGCAGCAAGCAGGTATGTGTAGCACGTTGGGTTCTGCATAAATTTGCGGGTGGCCTGCTTACTCCTGGATCAAAACATTCTCCTTTCTTAATAGGTTTAATCACTTCAATCACTAATTTTAAAGTTGCTTCTTTCTTTTGCCCTCTGAGGATGTCTTTATGTAACAAGGGACTAGTATTTCCAGAGTGTAGTTAAGCAGAAGCCAGTACATTGGAAATAGAATGACATTTTTTTCTTTTTTTATGCTGAACAAAAGGAAGCCTTTGGTCATTTAAACCCCAAAGCAAAATTACTAGAATCTGCTCCTTTAATATATGCTAAGTAGCTGCTACCAAAAGGCAGTGCTCCTCTGGAGGATAAGTGAGTCAAGGACATTTTCTTCGATTTATAGGACAATATGCTGCTTTTCCAATGTAAGATGGGATCTTTTTTTCCTCCAAAGTTGAATAGAAGGCTGCTTACAAAGGAGGAAGAAACACTTTCAGCGGTTAAATTTGAGATGGTGAGTAAAGTTCATTATCATGCCTGTAGCACTTCTTTTTGATGTGGGAGAGGTTTTCATACTCTTGATGCTTTTTAGGGCTTTGTTGAAATATGCACACAAATATTTAAAACTGCTAATACAGGGTGTTCCAAAAGTTGCCCTTAAAGTCACCATAAATAGGGAAAATGGGAAATTGTAGCCAAATGTACCTTTATTTACAAAACATGCATTACAAAATTTTTAGAAAGAAGTGCCAACACATAAAAATATTCTGCAGGTATTTTGTAAATAAAAGTACATTTAGTTATAATTTCTAATTTTTCTCATGTATGGTGACTTTAAGGGCAACTTTCGGAACACCCTGCCTATTGAAGAAAGCTAATGTAAAGTTTTTTGTCCCTAAATATTACTTTCATTTGAGTTGCTAGTTGAACATGACCTTGTGCAATATTTGTTGATATTTAGTCAAAGACCAGTTATTTGAAGAACAGTTATATAAGCATTTTCCTATAATTTGAGATAGCTATTTGGGAAGTTGGGGATAAAAAGAAAGAAATATTAACAAGAAAGTCCTCAAAGCTTCTCTAAGAGAATAAGAGATTAAATACAGAAAACTGCAGAAAATCAAGCCCAAGGGAATCTCAGTACAATGGTAAATGCAAATGATAAAAGTAATTAACAAAGAAGGATTAAACTCGTTCCTATTTGTCCTGTGAAAGTATTTTAAACATAGACTTCTCCAAAGGCACCGTGAAGGACAAAAAATAATGTCCTCAATTTCCATTCCCAAGAAAAAGGAAAGTGTCATATTTACTTTGCCCTTAGATAAAAGTCCAGGGCAAAATGTTAAGTCATAGTTTTGTAGAGGCAATTTCACTACACTATACTATGTATAGAGCCTTTTGCTGAAATGGTTAGATAGAAAGGTGGGTAAAATCTTGAGAATCATGAGGAATGAAAATTAGCATTTATCTTACTGCAGTGATTCTCAGGGTAGGTCTGTAGATGAGTGGCACCGATATTATCTGGGAACATGTGAGGAAGGAAAAATCTCTGGTCCTGCTCCAGATCTATAGAATCATGGACTTCCAGTGACTCAGATGATGCTTGTGCTGACAACCACCATCCTAGACCATCTGTTCTCTGTATGAATAACCTAGAGGAACTTTTACCTTTATCCTACTTTTTTGAAAGAACTCACTTAAAAATAATGCAAGCTTATTTTATTTTTTGGCAGTTTTTGGCTGGGGCTGGGTTTGAGCCTGCCACCTCGGCATATTGGGCTGACGGCCTACTCCTTTGAGCCACAGGCACCGCCCAATGCAAGCTTATTAAATAAAACTTGACAGTCAAAATGATAGGAGATGGGAAAGAAGAGAAAGAGAAAATAACCGGTGGCCCCACTACATGAATGCAAGAATTTTGATGTTGTGTGTCTTTTTGTTATTTGATATTATTTCTAGATTTTTTCCTACAATACTATTTTTTTTTCAAATACCTACATAATACAGCCTGTGTTTTAAGTGTAATATTTTTAAAATAACATTTAACTATTGCCTATTTGCTGAACATTTAAGTTGCACAATTATAAGTAACTTCCTGGTGAACACACGTGTATGTAAGGCATTTTCTGTATTTTTAAGTGTATCTTTATGAGTGTCCTGTAAGTAGCCTTCCTGGGTCAAAGTAAATATCAGATGCTTTTCTTGGTGAGATTCTAAATGTCTTAACTCTCTAAGCCCTACTTCCTCGGAGGTACACAGCTTTCACTCAGGAGGCAACCCTGTGTCGATTTCCAGGGCTTTCTTTCTTCCTTTTTTTTTTTTTTTTTGGCCTCTTTACATTTCTACTAAAGTTTGTGGAAAGTCTTTTTAAATTAGAACCTGAGCCGATCCTTATTCTGAGTTGGAACTACTGCTGCATCATCTCCCCCTTGCACAGGTATTCAAAGGAAACTTGGAAGGTAAGTTAGGTGCAAGGTCAGAACTCAGTCGCTTTGATCTGTATCTACCTCTATACCTAAAGGTCCTCAGATTATGTTTTAAGCCTTCCTTTAATGGTGTACACATTCCCTCCTTTCTACCAATTTACTTACTTGCTCAAAGGTCCATGATCCTGTTTTAACACCCAGTGGCCACCAATCACCTTTCTTCGGGTACCCTTTTCATTATGATCTTTGCCTTTTCAAGATCCTACATGACCCTTTCTTTTCTCCTTTATATCTATTTGCAGAAGAGATATGTTTGCAATTAAAGGAAAGCTGTGCATTCGTTCTCCTTGCCTGGGTTTATTATTTTTGCTAGACCCACCTATTCATCGATGGGTTTGTAACCAACTTGGAATCTCACAACTGTCTTGTTTCCTTGTATTTTTCTGATCTTCTTCATTACCTCTGTGTGTCCTTATTTTCCAGCTTCTCTCTGCTCTGCCCAGGCATTACTCCAGTGTTCATATTTACATAGGAATTCATTCAGGAGGATAAAGATGGGCCAGCATCATCACGCTTCACGCCATCAAATTATTATTATACTTCACCCAAGCTTGCAGTCTCTAGAGCCATAGTAGAGTGGATACTCAGCAAACAAAGAGGTCTCTGCTTATTGTTCTGTAAATGGATTCCCAACTGGTTGTCAAATCAATAAGCTTTTGAAAAGTCATCTTTCCTTCACTTAAAGAGCATTTAAAGAAACTGGATTCAATCTTTGAGTCCAGTGGGGAAGTCCTGTTTCACCAATTTACTTCCACAGAGGCCTAAGAGAGAGAATGTAGTTTTGAAAGTGTTTAACGTGCACTCAGGGAATAGTTTACATGCCTGGAGAACTTCTATCAAGACCCAACAGGAATTTAGGAAATTGACTCAGTGCTAGGCTAATAATAATCCAGCCAGCCTTTTATTTATTTATTTTTTTACCCTGTTTCCATGTGTTTGCAACCTCCTCATGCACTACTTACTTTGTACCACATGTCTCCAGATTAAACTCCTAGAAAGACCCAATTGTCAAACATAACCACACAGTTCATTTCCTTCTTGCTCCTTAAATTAGGCTTAGCGAGCTGAGAATAGACTGGAGAACTGGCATCTGAAAAGAAATAAGAGATGGGTAGGCTACGTGATACTTTTTCTCACATGGATAAAAAGTAGAAATCAATTAACTAATTAATCAATGGATGCCCATGATATCTTAGTACTAAGTAAAGGAGCAAAATCTAGGGGCTCCAAAGTTCAGAAGGGGCCCGCTAATCTTCTCAGAGAACAAACAGCACCAGGCAAAAACACATTAAAGTAACTGAAAGGCCAGTCAAAAAGCAATTAAAACTCATTGTTTCAAATAGCAGCCTTATGCAAATTTACTTTAAAAGATTTCTATTGAAAAATGAGTTCTATACTTACATCTTAAGGAATATTGTGGTTGGGATCTAAAAACTGTCCCATTATGAAGCAACTAGAAATGCGGCATAAAATATAGCAAACCTCTTCTTAAATGCATAGCTTTGCTCACAATAGCATGAGGGAAACCAACAGGTACCAACATCAAAAAGAAAGAAAATGTAAGCCAGGAAGTTACAGTTGGGCTGAGAGTGTCTGTCACTTCCTGCACACCTTGTTGTAGTGGATGTTTATGGATTGTTTATACCTTGGGTCTCTGCAAAGTTGGGTCTGATACCCCTATATAAGTCCAGAACTTCTTTGGAAGCTTCCATCCTTACTCTAGAGCTCAGCTGCTCAGTATTTTGTTCATGGAGGCGATGCTATAACAAAAGACCTGAATCCTTAGTTCCATAATAGTACCTATTTTTCTCTCACTATACTATACACTATATTCCTTTGCTATAAGTAATAGCAAAGATGGGGGGTGGCCTTACATGCAGCCTGCCACCTACCACCACCAACTAGTTCTTTACAACATTCAGGGATAATGAGTTTCACAAGTTTTATCTTCTCAAGCTCATTTAACACTTGTGATGCTTTTATCTCAGGGTATTATGTTCTTTTCTGCCATGACCATTCATGCCTAGCCTGTTCCATCAGACATGTCTTTATAAGGCTTTGGCTTAATCGAGGGGGGTAGGATTTAAATATTTCTTGTTGAGCTTCTAGGTCCCAGGAAAATCAAGGATTGTAGCTAAGCATCAGTTTCTGTATCCCTGAACATGTCAAATATAATCAGGTTGCCTTTGTCTATCCAGAGCACATAGGGACTATGGGTCGTAGAATGGGTATAGATGGCAAGGAATGGTAACAGCACAAAATTTATATAGTAGTCTCAAGTTAATCCAGGAAATGTGTTGTTATATATATGTGTGTACACACACACACACACACACACACAGAGCATTGTGTCTGTTATAATCATCCTCTTAGTTACTATTGGCCACTTGTCCTTTCTTTTCCCTATGTAAGTAAAAGCTGAGAGAGGTAGTAGGCAGGATTTCCACGTTGACTATGAGAGGTATAAAGGAAGATACCTTTGCTATAATGAAGAGAAGTCACTGTGACAAGTCCAGCATATCTTCTCTTGGAGTGAGTTTGGTAGAAATGGAGGTGAATAAAGGGAAAAGAGGGAGAGAGGGAGACTTTTGCCCTTGCATCTCTGGGGCTGCCTAGCTAGTGTTCTATCCTATGAGAAAAGAGGATGTGGATGTGGTGGCGGCAGTGGTGGCATCATTACACTTTTATGGTCACAATGCATTTTTCATTAACAATAAGAAGAAAAAAATAAGGGTGAGGAAAGGGACCAGAGAGAGAATGAATAACCAGATTGATACACTGAAAGTCTTTATGTCATTAAGCTACTGACTTATTCATCCAATAATGCATTCCTGTTCATTGTGGTTAGAAAAGACTGGTGAGACACACCATTATGAACCCCAGCATTGTATATCACAAGAAACTTTAGCAATCTCACTAATTTATCTCCCTCTCCTAAAGTGTTGAGCAATAGACTCCCACTCTTTTCCTGGGTGCTCTGTTACTATGATTTTTTTTTGGGGGGGGAGGGACGTCTGGTTGTTCTGATGGCAGTAAATAAAAACTTATAATAAATTTGAATCTAGGCAAATAATCCAATCCATCGCTTTTCTTTCAGTGGGTCCCCCAGTTAGGTAATTTTTCGAAAGGAATATGTGTTTAACAAATCTTGACATTTGAGTTTAGCGCATGAATTAGCCATTCTGGGCACAGCTTTGATCTGTGTAGATGCTGGCTCAGCACTGAGAGGCTGTGTGGAATGTGATTCACCAAAGCAGTTCTGGGCAGAGCCAATGAGCTGGATAATTCTTGACCTTTCTGGCCTTGGGTATCTTCACAATGGTTACATCTCAATGATCACTGCATGATAATTCTGTGAGTGTACAGAATACCCAAATCTTACCTCCGATTGACTCTATATTAACAAAAAGTTTCTGAAAGGTAAAAGTTAATTTTAAAATTTAACATATAATTATTAGAAACCTGAAAAACAGTAAAAATTATGACACTTCTCCTCAAACAGTTGAAAGCATTAGAAAGTTATGAGTGCACAATCTTCTTTGTACCAATATGTAAAATGTAAAGACTTTAATGCACATTTATTAGAGACATTGCATGCAGACATGACATTTGGAGTCTGATATACTTGGGTTCCAATGCTGGTTCAGATGCTAAGTCTTACCTTCTTCATCAGTGAGACAGGGCTACAAATAGGACCTCCTATGTAAAAGCATTCTGAGGACTAAATAATATGAACATGATATTTATAGCACCTTACTCTACCCAGACACATGAGCTAGTATTGGCATCATTACTGATATGCTTTCCACAACCTATGATGTTTCTTGCCTTCCTGATGGGGGCACTTGATAGTATGCTATGCATTCCCTCTCTAAACTCAACATCTTGATTTCTGCTTCAGGAAAGTCTTATTTAAAAATGGCACACCTCTTGGGGGTGGGACACAATTACAAGAGGGACTTTACCTAATAACTAGTGTAACCTAGTTGCAATTAGTGTAACCTAATTCTTTGTACCTTCAATGAATCCCAAACAATAAAAAAAGATAAATTAAAAAAATAAAAATGAAACTATAGCATGAAACTATGAGTCTGAGAGAACAGCCTTATATGTTTAGCTGAGCCTTTCCCAGGTCATAGAGTTTTACCAAATGTTTCCTCATGCCTAAAGAGAGGTTGAGTATCAGTAAAATCTTGTGCTCCTCTTAATGTACCACTGGTGAGTACTATGACTATTAAAAATATTTTTACATCTTTATTCATACAAATCAATAAAGTTTAGATTTTTGTTAGGGGTAAAATCCCTATCTCCCATTAGGGGGCTACAAAAGTGATAAGAGTCCTGGCCTCCACTTTCATCACCATCAGCATATGTATGATTTTTCTTTTTCTAAATATAAGTATTATTTTCCAAGTGTTAATATTTGTCATAGTAGTTAAAGAAATGTCCTATTAGGTCATTCACAGGTCCCTTCTTTGAATAAGCGTAGTGAGGATGGGTGTGCAGAATATAAAGCTTCATCTATGATTACACAAGTCCTTCCACCTCATGAAGAAAGGAGACACACATGAATGGGAAAGCAGCTGCTGCGTGTGGTCAGTCAATTGCACGCCTGCTCCTTCATGCTGAGGTCACTTAGCTTTGATTATACACTGTTCTGAGAATCAAGCAGTAAAACCCATAATTAATAAGGGTAGCTCTTAGGTGCTAAAGTTTTAAGTTCTTTAGAAAAAAACAGTCAACAGACCTAAAAAATATGCAAGGTATCAAAGAACGTAATGGTAATTTTAAGCACAACTCTCTTTCTGTGGTACTGGCTGACATATTCTAATAAATGTGGCCAATGACATTTCGGTATGGATTGAAATAATTTTGGCTCACTTCTTTGACCCTGAAGTAGTTATTCTAATTTGAACTGGGAACTGGCACCTTTAATACATCCTCTCACTAAACTCACATATTGTCTTTAGTGACATTTGAGACAGTGGTATAATTTTTCCTTCACAAGAGTGAAGTTTTATTGATCTCATATTAAGGGACTGGAGGAATTGACTGATAGCACAGGGAGACAATTCCTGTCACTAGTGCTTGTCTCTGTCTGCACAGCAATCAAACCAGGAGAGAATGGGGTTTGAAATGCCATTGGGAAATGTTGGCTGTCAGAAAACGTCTGCACGCAAGAGGCAAATGGATTCGCTTACGGGATACGAGTTGCCTATGTGATGTGCTTTCTAATGTTTTTCATGTAAAAAGCACATGTATAAAATAATAATATTGACTGGGGAAAATAAAAGAAAATTGGGAATGTATATGATGATGAAAATAAATACATATGTTTATAAAGTGTTAGGGAAAATACTAAGTCCTTAAGTGGAAGAGCACATCCAAACAAGATCTTGAAAGTTTCAATGAGAAACTTGATCTTGCTTCAGTGAACATAACTATTATTTTATATTCAGCTTTTATACTTAAAATGATGACAAGCAATTTCTGGTTAAGACTTTTTTTTTAACGATGATGTCTTCAAATTTTTGATGAAATTATCAGCAAGATTATTATCAGCAAGAAACTTTGTTCCCACATTAAGTGATTAAACATTTTAATCATTATCATATCAATTTAGAAACTTACAGTAGTTGAAATTAAACTTAAAGAATAGAACTAGCATCCTTTTTCCTTCATTGACTAATGCAATGGTAAAATTGCTTGTGATAGTAAGAAAGTACTTTGAATCTAAGTATTTTAAAATGGTGATGAAGCCCTGATTTGCAAAATGTGTGTGTATTGTTGGAGTAACCATTCGATGTTAGCCTGGATACCACAAAATGACACAAATAACCAGCAGTTTCTGGATTCTGTGAATGATTTAATTACTAACTACTGTATGGAACTTTGCCCATGCCAAGTTTTCCCTCTCTGCCAGCTGGCTGTAGGTTGGGATGCTACTCTATGTGGTTCTCCTTGAGTGCCTCCAGTGGAAACATCACCATTTTGTTCAGAAGGAAGTTATTAAAGAACATCAGGGGACAATAGGAAGTGTTGGTGTGGTTTTGTGTTCTTCCAAACAACAAAATGTTGTTCTCTGGTTCTCCTTTCCAGAGACAATGGAGAAGTGCTGTCATACTTCACTCTTCTTAGGTTGCTCGTAGAGGAGTTCCAGATGAAGAATTTTATGGTCACAGGCAATTTTCTTTGGTACCCAAATCAGTTCCTTACCCTCCAAGCAGCTGCCCAAACCCCATGTGTACTGTGAGGTACGTATCTCATAGTACCACTATGATTTTATTTGTGGTACACAACTTGTGCACTTTTTATGAAAGTATCTGGCACAACAATAGAGACATAGACCAATGGACAGAACAGAGAACACAGATAGCAAGCCATCGATATATTGGCATTTGATTTTTGACAAAGTAGATAGCAATATACATGGGGAAAAGAATTTCTGTTCAATAAATAGTGATTGGAAAATTGGATAGCCACATGTAGAAGATTAAAACAGGATCCATACCTATCACTGCTCCCTAAAATTAATTCAAGATGGATTACAGATTTGACATGACAAAGACATGGAACCATTAGAATTCTAGAAGAAAATGTTGGACAAACTCTTCTAGATATTGGTTTTGGCAAAGAATTTATAAAGAAGACACCAGGGGAAATCATAGCAACAATAGAAATAAATAAATGGGACTTAATTAAATTAATAAGTTTCTACAAAGACAAGGAAATGATCAGCAGAACAAATAGACAACCTATAGAATGGGAGAAAATAATAGCATGCTATTCATCCAATAAAGGGCTAATCGCCAGAATCTACAAAAAGTTCAAGCAAATAAGCAAGAAAAAAAAATCAAACAACCCCATTAAAAAGTGTATAAAAGGAATGAAAGGAATGAACAGAGATTTTCTATAGAAGATGCACTAATGGCCAAGAAACATGCTCAATGTCACCAATCATCAGAGAAGTGCAAATCAAAACCACAATGAGACATCACCTAACTTCAGTGAGAGTGGTTTTCATCAAAAACTCCCAAGACAAAAGATGCTGGTTTGATGCAGAGGTAAAGGAACTCTTACACAGTACTGATGTTCAACTAGTATGATCTCTATGGAAATAGTATGGAGATTCTTCAAAGCACTAAAAGTAGACCTACCATTTGATCCAGCAATCCCACTACTGGGCATGTACCCAAAGAGGGAAAGAAAGTCATTTTATCAAGAGACACTTGGATTTGAAGGTTTATTGCAGCACAATTCACAATCTCAAAGATACGGAATCAACCCAAGTACCCATTAATTCACATGTGGATTAATAAAATGTGGTATATGTATACCATGAAGTACTACATAGCTGTAAAAATGAATGAATACCTTTTGCAACAATCTGGATGAAGCTTGAGTCCATTCTCCTAAGCAAAATTTTGCAAGAATGGGAACAGAAACACCACATGTACTCACTATTAAACTGGAACTAATCGATCAGCACTCATGTGCACAGATGGAAATAAAATCAGATATCAACCACATGAGGGGGGAAGGAAGGGATGATCGAAATCATACTTAACAGGTACAGTGTACACTATCTGGGTGATGGGCTTACTTATTAACTTTGACTCAAGCAGTACAAAACGATTCTGATAATCAAAACATTTGTACCACCATAATATTCTGATATTTAAAAAATAATGGAACTTAGAGAAATAAACTTTGGCTATTATCTCTACTGCTTTTTATTTTGGAAAATATTTTACTAAGAATGGCATGTACAAAAGTATGGAAAGTAATACAATAATCCTGCTTCAATAGTTCTCAGTATTTTGCCAGTCTTGTATCTTCTATTCCACAAACTTTTTATTTTCCCAGAGTATTTGGAAGTGTGTTGGCTCTCATGTTATTTTCCTCCCAAATCATTCAGTAAGTTTCACTAATTGACAATAAATTTTCATGCACCCCTACTGACACTATTATCCCCCAAAATGTTAACAACTGTTCCTTAATATCATCTAATAGTCAAGCCATGTTTGAATTTCCCTAATTGTCTCAAAATTATCTACTGACAGTTGGTTTGTTCAAATCAAGATGCAAACAAAAGCCTCACATTACATTTGATTATTATGCCTTTTAAGTCTTTTATTCAACAAAAATCCCTTTTCTTCTTTTCTTTCCATGTCCCCTGATTTTTTATTTTCTGCCATAACTGGTTCATTTGTCTTATAGAATTCCCTGCATTATGAATTTGGCTGATTGTCTTTTCCTGAGAGCCGTTTCAGAAGTGGCCTTCTACTTCTCTATTTCTCGTAAATTGATATTTTTTTTCTGAAGACTGTTTGACCCAACTTCAGTAGTTTTGGACAAGATAAACAGTTGGTACTAATTATTTCCTATTACCCCATTGGGTTTTAGCATCTATACATGACTATTGCTAAAGGTCCATAATTATTAAAATTGGATTTGCAAAATGATGTTTTTCTAATTTTATTATTTCTATTGTACTTTTCAGGAATTCTATAGAGAAGAATTTTTCCTTATTAAATATTTGGTTATCTTAAAATAAAATTCGCAACATAGGTAGAGGAAAAGCAAGACAAATATTCATTCTTTTCCTTTATTTGTTGATTTGTAATATTGAGTTGGCCAATTATGGTAATTAATGACGTTTTTAAAAATTATTTTTGAATTCATGGGTTTTTATATATTTGATGTGTGGCAATTACTTCCTGTAATTGTAACTACTTTTTCTTTCATTTTTCGTTTGATGCTTCACTGAAGACCCTTTAATTTGGCACCACTTTCCTTTCAGCAAGAACTTAACTAGTTTTTAATAGCTTCCTTGCTTATTGGCACAGATGGCCATGGCTTGTCTGTACACTTTTTGCACCAGATATGTAATCTTATTACCCCTAGTTTCCATTTGTATGAAATGATACTGAGAGACCACAAGCTGTATGTTAGGAGTCCTTATGTTGTACATTGTAATTGCCTCGAGAGCCAGTGCATTATAAGGATGAAAGGGTATTAAATCTTGGAATCTGTGCATTCTAATGGACTCAGTATGTACTGGTATTTTGGTCAAGACTGACCTAAGTGTTTCTATGTGAATAGTATCTGAGTTCTAGTCACTAAGCCCCAGTAATGCCCCACAAACACTATCACTCACTGTTACATTCATATACTTTGGGGAATAATTACTGTTTTCCTTCAAGAACCAATGAAATATCCCTCAGGATTCTGCCTTCCTTTGGCTTCATAGAGAGAGAGAGAGAGAGAGAGAGAGAGAAAGAGAGAGAAAGAGAGAGAGAGGAGGAAGAAGAAGAAGAAGAGGAGGAGGAGAAAGAGGAGGAGGAGCCATTTGAACTGATGAACAGAGAATTTAAACACCTGGAAATTAAATGAATGGAATTTTCCATTACAAAGTTGGCATTAGGTTTCACATATTAGCCTGTGTAAATTTGTTTGATATTGATACTCTTTTGAAGACTAATCTAGATATACTAATACATTTTATTTCAGTTTCTAAGTATGCAAGACTGGGAAGCAGAACTTGGATTTTGGGGAATTTAACAAGGCACTTTCACCTCCACAGGCTAATTATATTCCCCCGATAATTCTCCATTTGGCTGTCTTTGTATATATTTTAATTCATTTCTGGTGAAGAATTACTGGTAATACATAAACATTCTAGAAGGAGTAAAAGCGTTAACATAGTGTTTGGAATTTCCTTTTAGCCTATTTTTAATGAAGAGCTAACTCTACTCAATTGTTTTTGAGATCAGTGGCAGATTTCCCTTAGGTTCCAGTCAGTATTCATCTGGCTGCTGGCCAGAAAATCTAACTGAGCTGGCCTAAACTGAAAGGAGAATTTATTAGGTCACAAAACTGGCAGTCTAGGATTAAGACAAGCTTTTGTCATGGCTTAATTCAGATGCTTAAACCAAGTTATTAGGATTGAGTTCTCTGAGTCTGTTGTCTACACTTTCCTCAGTGGTTGCTGGTGTTTTTAGGTTGGTAGCAATATGCACGCAGTGGCACCAAATCTCACTTCTTACATGTCCCAGTTGCATAGAAAGAATCTAGAAGCCCTAACAAACATGCCTGTGAATCTCATTCACCTTCCTCTCCCTAAATTAGCCATTTGGGCCAAGGAGATTCAATCCCCTGATTTATTTAAACCAATCAGAGTCTATTTATGGAGAAAAACACATGGAGGTAGAGGAAGGAGGGAGTGGGGGAGGGGTGGTTTTGAAAGATGGTTACCATTTCTGGGGGTAATAGATGCTGGAAGCAAACAGGAGCCAGCCACTTAATTTTCTGCATGTGGTTTCTAAAACCACGAAAATAAAAACTACAATGACATGGAGCCTAATGTTTAAAAAAGTCGATTTACTTCAATTTCAAAATTACAGCTATCTATCTGTAATCATTGTACGGCCTGTAGGCATACAACGAATTCTGTGTCAAGGGTTTTCATAAGCGATTGATATCTTTATTGAAAATGACATAAGAACTACTCATTCATACTGAAAACAGTGGACACGGGAAATCTGCGAATCTTGTACATAAAGGCAAAATAAAGATGTATCTGATGCCGGCTTCTACATTCTACTGTGTTATCCAAAGCTCGCTCCTAATGTGGACAATGTAGTTTCTGAGAATAGTAGGAGCATCTTTTATTGTAACTGTATACTTTTTGGGGATGAGAAAGCCTAACCTCCTACAATACTAAGTAAAGTGCTTTGTATTTAACAGTCCCCTTGAAAATGTTGGCTAAATGCATAATTATAAGTGAATAACTAAATTATTATAAATAAATTGTATTAGAATCAGTGGCAAAAGATTTCTTCCTCAAAAAATGATTCATGTTAATTAAATAAGAATGATTAATTTTCTTTAATTCAATTTAGTAACTTGTTTCTCAGTAATTTATTATTCAGTTCCTAGCAACTCTACTTATTAGTTTTGTACTCTTGGGTAAATTTCCTAACCTTTATGAGCTTTACTTGTCCTTATTCAGAGAACTTGAGTATCAGTAGAATCTCCTTATTAATGTGAGAATTGAATGTGATGAAGTAAGCAAAGCCATCTGCACAGTGTCCTTCATAGACTAGGCACTTTAGAAGCTCTTACTATTGCTATAATTAATGTTAGAACAGCATAGAGGGTGTTTAAGGCCAGTGACCCTTCCAGTGGCATCCCTCATGGTCATGACCCCATCCATGTGTCTCTTGCTCTCTTTCTGCTGTGGAAATGGTAGCTCAACATCCTACCAAGTGTGTGGTTCCTCTCAGATGATGGGTCTTGCCCTTTTCCTAAAGATTGCTTTTCTCTGAGAATGACATATTAAGCTCTTCTCTGAGGGCAATGGAATATACCCAAAGGGCTCAGTCTGCTTTATTTTTATGTCCTATAATGTCAGAATGCCATTTTCTAAACTGCACTTTTCTTTTTATAAAAGCCTTTTGTCATTAAAAAAAAAAAAAAGTGCCAGAGTAAGTGACACTCAGCTCAAAGCATTGCACGGTCCCAGGGGGATTAAGCTGGAGTGTGTTATTTGTACTAAATTATTTAGATAATTTTTCTAAGGGGCCAGCACAAGAAGAACTGAAAAGCATTGGAGTCAGACTTACCCGAATTCAAGTTATGCATTTGCTTATAATGCTTACTATGTGATAATTCTTTTCAGCTTGATAGCTTCGCAACTCTGTATGTGCACTTGTGAACACACACCTGCTCAGAGGTTGGGGGGTGGGAATTCAGGGGTACTCATACTATGTCCATCTAGTAAATAAGAAATAAAGGCTCAGGAGTCAGTCATCATAATTATTACAAGACAATGAAAGCTGCATTTTACAGGGCACACCCTTTAATCTGCATTAAAGTAGTGATTAAATATGAGTGTGGGGATTCCTGGGCACTTTATACATACCACACACATATATATACACATCTTGAAAACATTTAATTAAATATTAAAATTTCATCCTCACCACAGCCTCCTAGGTCAAATCCTATCACTCTATTGATTATGTAGACAAGAAAACTGAAGCACAGAGAAGTTAGGAAATGAGTCTGAGATACTACAAATAGTCCCTCTCACTGATGACATCGTGATTCCGATTCCCTGACTGCACACCTCTCCTTCTTTGCTAATACACTGCTTCTTCCCATAGTCCCTTCTGATCCTTAGCAGTACAGAAGGGTCACGTACAGATCTCATTCACTCTCCACACTGTAAGAAGCAAAGTTAGGAATAAAGCAACAAAAAAAGATAGACGAAAAGTAGCCTTGTTGATGGGGTGGTTTTTCCTGTGGCCCTGTTTTTCTTTTCTTTTCAATACAAAATGGGAAAGAAACTTCAAGAAGACGATAAAAGAAGCTTATTTTTTGATGATAGGCAAAGTCAGGGCAGGAATTTGGGTCTATTTTGTTCCCTGTTTCTCCCTAACAGGAGACATGCTTTGTCTCTTAGTGAGTGAATGAAGAAAGTTGGGTAATGGGTGCTGCTGCGGATGCCACCCCTATAACCTGAGGACTGCTTCCGGGATACGGTCCACAGAATAACTGCAACCACAAGTGCATTGCAACTTAAAGACATAAGACCCAGGCTGGTGTGTTTGAGGCAAAGAAGGAAATTGCTGAGTGACTCGATCCTCCATTAGCCTCAGAAGCCGGAGACCCCATCTCCTTTTCAAAGTTGGCAAAAATTATTTTGTATGTGAATCACATTGCCAGAGCATTGACTGTGCATCTGAAGATTTTTCTCAGTTTTTCACTAAAGATATCTTTAGTCTTGAAACTTTTTTCTATTTCATGGAATGTTATTTTTTTCCTAAGCTGAAACTTACGCCGACATCGTCTCAGAAGTTGTTGTCACCAGATTTCATACCTTAATCTTCCTCTTGAAATACTTTAAAAAAACTTAGATTTCTCTATCCTCTTCAGATACACCTTCAGATATTTTTGTCCAGGAGGAGTAAAGCGGCCAGTACACTATGAGATTATTGGACATTGGAGACCATTGTTTCGGCCCTTGCATAACTTGGCTTGGCTACACCTCCAACTTGTTAAACTGTAGACATTGCTCTGATGTCCTCTGGGGATTAACAGAAAAGAAGTGTAATGTGAACATGATTTTTATTTTCTTACAGAGGCAAACTCTTTTTTCACTCTGAATGTTTAACAAAGAAGATGGAGAAGGAAAACCAATAGCAGAAGCAGCGTCGACTCTATGAAGAATCCACAGCTTAAAATATTTACCAGCTTATGCCTTACAGGTAAAGGTTGATTATTCCTGTTTCTGAATCAAATATTTGTTTTGCTGCAGTATCTACTCTGTTCTTTTGCTGCAAAGGTTGTGTGTCTGTGCCCATGTTTATGCTTGCAGTTCTGAGAGTTGTTCAATTGACTCGCTTTCTTCCGACTAATCTGTGGCTTAACCTCACCTGCCATCCTCAGAGATAGAAGGTTGGGATGCTGGGGATGCATCAGAAATTCTTT
Source organism: Otolemur garnettii (assembly GCF_000181295.1). Classification (NCBI taxonomy): domain Eukaryota; kingdom Metazoa; phylum Chordata; class Mammalia; order Primates; family Galagidae; genus Otolemur; species Otolemur garnettii. Next base: position 5,233,538 of record NW_003852490.1, read on the forward strand.
TGTTCAAGTGAAGAACAAAGGAGCTATGAGAGAAGTTGCTATTTTGCCCAATTCCTCTGCCATTTACGTGTGTGTGTTAGACATTGTGACATTGTTCCACAGGTGCCCGAGGTTCTGTTTATTCATGTAGTCTTCTTTACTTTCTGTTCTTCAGACTCGATAATTATTACAGCTCCATGTTCAAGTTTACAATTATTTTCTATCATCTTCATCCTTCCATTCAGCCCATTCAGTAACATTTTGACTTCAGTTACTATATTATTATTATTATTATTTTGAGACAGAGTTTCTCTTTGTTGCCCCTGATAGGGTACTGTGGTGTCATAGCTCATAGCAACCTCAAACTCTTGGGCTCCAGTGATTCTCTTGTCACAGCCTCCTGAATAGCTGGGACTACCAGGGTCTTGCTCTTGCTCAGGCTGGTCTCAAACCAGAGAGCTCGGGTAATCTACCTGCCTTGGCTTCCCAGAGTGCTAGGATTACAGGCGTGAGCCACCATGCCTGGCCCCAAGTTACTGTATTTTTTAAATATAAGAAGATCTCCTGTCTTCTCTAACTGACATCCTTGCATTTTAATGAGTCTTTAGCAGTTAGGCCCACAGATGACCTTGTGAACTGGCTACATTTGTTGGAGGAATGTCAGTAAGTGACGCAGCCAGTTTCTGTACATCTGGACACTAGGAAGTTTCTGAAATCCTTTAATTTGTTCAATTTGCTGGTCTTCCAATAGCTCCCAAGGAAGCTCGCCCTTCTCTGCTCATGCCAGTTTTAGCTCAGTAGTTTCCAGAGCTCTGTTGCAAAGTCCTGTTGACTTATTATACAAGGAAAGCATCCTTCTTCACATCCCTCACTTTGGTGGATTTGCTAAAATGGTCATTACTTTCCATAGTCTGATCTTACCTTTAATAGTAATAATAATAGAAATCCTTTAAAATTGGTCTTAACAACAAATGTCTTCCCTGTTTTTCAGCACTAATAATACATTTTTAAAATATAATGTTAATGTTGATTTTAGTTATTTCAAAGAAATTTTGGGAGGGAGAATTGGTTGACTGGCCTTAAACAGCCACCCTTGGACATAATATGTCAGTGCAACTTATTTTTATAAAATTAATTCCTCTAACTCCCAGACAGCCTTGTGAAAAACAATTTAAAAAAATGCACATTCCTTATAGAGAAACAGCTTCAGAGAGATTATGTGGCTGTCTCAGGGCCACACGGCTGGTAGATGGTCTTGGCTCATGCTCTGTTTTCCACTCACTGATTTATGCAGAGGTGGCCCAGCCCACCCATCTTGTGTTAATAGAAGTGATTTGAGAAACTGTTCCTTACCTGAAGCATCAACTGCTTTACCTTCCCTTCCACCAACCTTACAAAAGTTTGGGATATAAGAATCTAGTTCTTAGAATTCAACAAGAACATTAATTTTCTTTACTACAACCAATTTGAGAAAATTGATACAGACTGCATTGGAGTGTGCACCTTCTGCTCTGTTGATATCTGACATTCATCCATTTGATCCCCTTAGAGCTCAAATGCATCCTATTTCTGCAACTTGGAGTTTAAAAGGCGAGTGATTTGTATCCATCAGCTTGGTGGTGACAACAGGGCTAAATCCATCATTTGTTATTACTTAGTTTCCCTGCACAGGCTGCCAAATGCCTTCCAAAGCCAGTAAAATTGATGGTGACAATTTTCCACATTCCTCATTTGTGGTTTACACTGTGCCTCTCTTCAACTTCAATCTCTCCAGGGACTAAATCCAGTTGGTTTTGTGTTAGATTTTGCAGTTATCACCTATTTCATCATTTGAAGTCGCACCTTGAAAGAGTCTTTTCTTAGATCTGAGAATTGGCCAGACCCCTTATAGGTAGTAATATAGTAATACTTTTTAAAATGTTCTGTTGCCATTTATTGTTTTCTCAAAACTGACTAGGAAAGATAAATTATAATTTTGTGGTGTCAAATGCTTTTGGTATCTCTGCTTTGATTTGATCATCTTCCTGTTTTGCTGGGTTTTATTTTACAGTGACTTATACTTCCAATAAGTTGCCACATATGTATAAAATCCTGGGCCAACTCTACTCTGTCAGACTGGTTATGTTGAAGACGTGTCTGGCGGTGGGACATTAAGCAACACCTGCTTGGTTAAAGGGAGTAGGGTTGCCACAAAGAGAGGATGAGGAAATGCCCAAGTAACAGGCACTAAGGACAAGTTTATCCATGCAATATTGATGCAGAGACAGCCATTGTTTACAACCCTAATCAGACATGGGCTGTTTGTTTTTAGCAAAAAGCTTACACAATTCATGAAGCAAAGAAGGAAACAATTTCAGAAAGACAGAGAAGCTACTGCTGAAACAGGTGAAGGCCATCAGCTAGAAGCATATCCCTAGTGCATATAAAACAGTTAGGGTGGTTTTGCAGTAGGATCGACTTGGCTAGGCCAATATAAATTTCTCAAAATTTCTATCCTGTAAGTTTCTGGTTAGAATATCCTTCTGGGTGAGCATTTGGAAGCAAGAGTGAAGTGCCAGCCTGTCTTTAGCTCACATCTGTTGTGCTTTACCGATTGTCCTACCACATTGACTTAATAGTCAGCCTGAAATGGTCCCACCCTTTCCTTGACTCTTCCTTCACCTTCTCTGACTCCTGAGCCAGCAGACTGTGTGCTCCTAGCTCCTTGACGATGGCCCCCAGCTTTGCAGGACACCCACACCATCAAGGTCATAGATGATGAGAATTGACACAGGTTTTACCATGTATTTTAGAGTCCTGCTCATGATTATTGGTTCTAACTTGTTCTTGCCCTCTTTACTTTCCTTCCATATTTCCTTCCCAACTGCCTACTGCACAGATTTCATGCTCTAGCATGAATGTGAAGATGACAGCCTTACAGAGACTATGTAACAAAATTCTAGTAATTATTCAAAGTCAAGTCCATGTAATAAATCTCTTTATATGTGTATCTATCTCTTTCTATTCATATTATTCTCTCTCTTCTAATAGTTTTGATTATTTAGTTAAACCTTGACTAATAGAGTTGTCAGTTATTCTAATCAAATGTGAGAAAAGAGAGGAAAATAAACATAGAACAAACATTATGTGTAGAGGTCACCTGGTAAGATAGTAGGTAAAAATTCAAATATACTAGGGGTTACATAAACTGTAAATATCTTCAACGCTTTCTATAAAAGATAAAGATTGTTGAACTGTATTTAAAAATGCAAAACTCAAAACACATGCTATTCACAAAAGACCTGTGTAAAATCTGAGAAATAAAAAGTGAAAGTAAATAGATAGACAAGAGATATGCTTGCCACCAAGAAGCTAGTTCAATGGAATTATATCAGGCTAAATGGCTATTAGAAGAAGATTTAAAGAATCTTTACTAGAGCTAACGACAGGAGATACTTTGTGACAATAAAAGTTTTAATCTACAAGGAGTTATAATAATTAGAAATTATATGGCCATGAAATAAATATGAAAATAATTAATGTAATTGAAGAGAAATATATAAATTTATAATCACAATAGATCCTTAACACAGCTTTCTCCGTAACTCATAGAATAAGCAGACAACCAAAAATATTCAGTAACACATTTTTGGAACAACATACTTATCAACTTTATCTAACTTAATATACAGAGAATCCTGTACCAAATAATCACAAAATATGTAGAAATTTCAAACACATTTTATGCCCCTCACAAAAACAAGAGACCAAAATCCCACAAGACATTTTCTCTGAACACAAAATAATTCATCTAGAAATCAAAAGAAAAGGATATATAAGAAACTCTAATACATTTTAAAGTAACCAATCACTTCTAAATAACTCATGTAATAAAACATTACCACAAAATTAAACAACATATTATACTAAAAATATTGATATTAATCTTTGTGGGGTACACCTAAAGCTATGTGTAGAAATTGATGGCATAGAAAACAACAAAATAAATTTGTAGGAAATAGAAGGAAACAGCAGAGAAAATCACACAACTTATTACATACACATATAATAAAATCACATACTAGAGATTTAAAAGGGATGCACCACTAGAAATGTTAAATAAGTTCTGAAGAAAACATAAGAATCTTATGGACAACATAATATATATTATCTATATATAATACGTTAAAATTTAGATGAAATGGACATATTCCAAGAAAATATGCAGCTTAACTCCAATATAACACATAAATGTATAAATCATTTTTAAGGAGAAACTCTGATTTGAATCTCTCATGCATACATGCACACAGACAAACACATACTCAGCTCACACCTGCACATACAAAGACCCCCAAAGCTTCACCAGAAAATTACATCAAATATTTTAGAAGAAATAATTCTAGTTCTTATGTATGTTCTTTCAAGTTAAAAATGATAAAAGTTTCTCAACTCATATTTTGAAGACAACATGACCTTGTTTTTAACACCCGGAAACTTTTATAAGAAAGGATAATTACAAACCAATCTCTAATCTCTCTCAGACACATCAATATTAAATCCCCAAAATATTAGTAAGCTAGATCTATCCTATTTATATATAAAAGCATATCACAACTACTTGCAATTTATTTCAGAGTGCAAGGTTGGTTTTACAACGTATAAAAAAATGTAATGTATCACCTTTGTCTAACAAAGAAGAAAAATCATAACTTTCTTATTAGAAACAAAAAAATTTGCTATCATTCAATGTCCAATTATAATTGAAATTCACAAATCAGGAAAATGAGAGGACTCTAATAAAGTGTATCTTGTAGAAAACGTAGAGCCACCATTGCCTTCAATGTGGAAACCTGGGAAACATTTTCTTGGTGGCCAAAAAATAGAATGATACATATTATTATTAGTTAAACTTCTAATATCGTAGCAAGAGAAGCTAAGTGCATAATTATTATGAAATAAAAACTGAAAATGTAAAGTAAAAGCAAAAAACCTAAATATCACTCTACAAGTAACAACTTGGCAACATTTTGAAGCTGAAAACATCAGGTATTGGTGAAGTTTTTGAGTAACATAAATACTCATAAATTTGTTATGAGGATATGAAATGAGAATGACCACTTTGGAAAACTGCTTGCCTACCTACCATCAATAGGTAGGTAGGTAGGTAGGTAGGTAGTTAGAACGTAGAGTCACCTTTAATTGAAGTGTTATACATAAGGGCTTTATATTGCTACTTAGGCATTTAAAACAGCAGGTGTCCACAGTCACCTCCATTGGAGAGTAGAGTTTAATGATTCTGAAGGAACACTAGCTTGTCACTATTTGGAAGATGTCAAAAACATGCATATTATATAATCTATCAATTTTACTCCTATGTGTGTATAAGAGCACAAGGAAATTTGGACAGGGACATTCCTAGCAAGTCTGTTTAATATACCCCACACTGTACATATTCAAATGTTCATCACTATTTGAGTGGGTGAGCAAACTGTTGAATATTCATCAACAAAAATACTAGATCTCAATATATACATGGTTTAGATAGATACATGTCAAAAACAAATAAACCTTCATAATGTTGAATAAAACAAGTCAGACATTTAAAAAAATCTATTGATTCCATTTATATAAATTTCAAAAACAAGCAACAAATTATGACACATTGTTTTGAGATCTACAATTAAATAGTAAAACTATAAAAGAAATGAATTTCAACATATTTAGTAGGATAGCTTCTACCACTGGGAATTATGACCAGGTGGACCTCTCAATGGGCTTCAGATGCTGGCCATGTGCTGGCTCTTGACCTTGGCAGTGCCTACAAGGATGTTTATTTTCATAAGCTGTTATATTGTATATTTGTCTTTTTGAAATTTTTATGTGTCTTATGTAGTATAATAATTTTAAAAAGACAGCAGTGCAGGAAGACAAAAGAAATTAAATGACAATACAAGGAAGTATTATACCAATCTCAGGAGATGATGTCTGATTATATGTATAGAAAATCTTTGGAAATGTACAGATTCTCCAGCTCCTGGAGTGGTTAGGAGTGAAAGTGAAGAAGTTAAGCAGAGGATAAGTGCCGTGGGATCTCCCTGAAAGGATTTCAATAGGAGAGTGACTTGAGCCGACTTGGATTTAGTTTGCAAATACTGTTTTTAAGTTGGCTTGAGATGCTGAGACTTTTCCCTTTCACTGGATGTTAAATGCCTCCACTTTCTCTCTACCTATAGGCCCAAGCTTTGGAGCCCTTTTGTACAGTGTGTCCTCAGGAACTGTTTGTGAATTGAGTTACTAAGAGTTCTGTATTAGTTTAAACAAAATCTTTATCCTTTGACATTGTAATCTAGGCATAATAATAGGAGACTTCTGAAAGTTAATGAGATATATTTGTAACTTTTCCTGTTCTACACACAAATATAAATAGCATAGATACCATTTCTACATATTTAATGCAAAGTGATAACTTTACATTCTAAATGCCTTTGGCGTAATTCTGGCTAAAGTAATTTTAGCATTAAAAAAAAAAAAAAAAACAACCAATCAACCAACCAAACGAGAAAAAAAAACCTTAAAAGAAATTTTGCCTGAATTATTTAGAATATAGCTTTTATTACTAATTTAATTATACATGCACAGACACAAATTTAATCGATTATAAAATCGTATTGACTCAGTCCTTTAAGTGCTCTCATCCAGTAAAACTATGACTTCAAACCTGTTATTTCCCAGCTAGCAATTTAGTATCACTCTTATGATTTTCTAAATAAGAAATGCATGAAAATTTCATAGTAATCCAAGGCCTCATAGTAGTGTTTATAATGTAAAAATATACTAAATATTACTACAATGTTAATGAAATAGTAAGGATGTGACCTGAAATAAAAATAACAGAAGTACTATATTTAAATTAGTGTTACAATACTGTCTTAACATTCATTGCATATTATATGTAGCAAAACACATTTAGTAGTAAAAGTTATAGCCATGTTATCGAATAAGAATTTTTTGGTGTGTGTATGAAACCTCATTTGTAAAGTTACAGAGTTACAATCTATATATTTTTCCCTTCAAATTTATTTTTCAGAGAGGATGGTAAGATAATTGTAATAAAGGTAGGAAAAGAAAGGCCTAGTAAATCAAATAATTGTTTTTTACAGGATTGTGGGCAATTTAAAGTAACCTGTAGAAAGCATGTATTTTTGCGTACTATTACTTAAAATTCTCTATTAAGATATGGATAGATAGATAGACAGGTAGATTGATAGATGTAACATATAGTCACCTTTAACTGAAGTGCTATACATAATGGCTTCATATTGCTACTTAGGCATTTAAAACAGCAGGTATCCACAGTTACCTACCTTGGAGAGCAGAGTTTAATGATTCTGAAGGAGCACTAGCCAATTACCTAAAGAAATATTCAACAGACTTCATTGGTAACACCAGGTAACACCCGGTAACACCAGGCCACGTGTAAATTTCCTGAGTTGAATTATTCTATTCTGGATTATGGCTCCAAACAGGGAGACTGAAATCTGACCACTGCTATCTAGACTACATTTGGCAGTTTTCTAGGGTAAGTTACAGTGACTTTTTAAAATGTTGTTTCTAGGTATCAGTGAGAATTAATTGCTCAAACTCTATCTTGATGTTCTAGAGGCTGGAATTCCAGGTTCTGTATGGTTTGTCCTGGCCTTTCTTCCCACCTTTAATGTCCTTTCTTATTTCAGTCCTCACTCCCACATGTTTGCCTGTGTTTCCCTCCGATGTTTGCTTCTGTGTTTAGTTACAGAAATGTAAATATTCCTCCTGTTCACCTACAGAAGATCCTGCTCGCCTTCAAAGTTCAAATTAAATTCTAATTTTCCTATGAAACATCTTCTGAGGATTTCTCACCAGAGAGAGTGAGTCCTAAAATCCTCTGGCATTTTTTTCCTTTATGTTAAGCAGTCTTCACTCACAGCCTAGTAAAATCATAAAAGATCTCCCAAATGGAATGTAAATTCCCTGACTGCAAATACTATCACCTTTCTCTTGAACCCTGCACAAAGCCTTGCTCATGGCCAGTGTGCATCCCCATCTGACTTCTTTAACATTCCAATCCTGAGTTGGTGAAGTTCTCCAGATCACACCCAAATGTGCTTCCTGTCAGTGTCCTTCCCCAGGAAGTAGCAATATCTAAATCTTAATGACTCATATACAGGTGTATTTCTCAGTAATAGTATTTGTTGCCTTCAGTGGCTATAGTGGGCACAGACTGGATGACTTTTGTGTCTGCTTCAATCTAAACTTCAGGATGAAGATGCAGATTCTAATCTTGATTTACCCATATTTATAGGCAGAGAGCAAAGAGCAAAACTGCTGACAGAAGCCTGGGATGGTTTGTAAATCCTGTGCTTAAAGTGTACAAATATGTCTCTTGCTCACATTTCATTGGTCAGTGCAAGTCAAATGGCCTCGTCTGACAGAGGCAGGAAGACAGGTGCCGCCCGCAGAGATATGCTGAAGGCTCAGGGCAACCTGTGGGGATACAGAGTCCTGTGCTAGGACAGGGGAGCAGCTGTTCTGGCCTCTGTTTCCAATGTTGATCTTTCCTTTTCCCCTTGGTCTTGTATTTATATTGGCTATTTTTATTAGCTGTCAACAATTGAATCCATTTTTGGATTCAGATTCTGCCTCCCCATCTGTCTCTACTTCTGCTGGTTAAGCATAGGCAAAGTTTCCATGTTTGGTCTGTCTGTGAAGTATCTCTGACCTGTACACTAGACACTTCATCAGCAACTATTGTGTTAATTCCAATGTTTGATAACCATGTGTCAAATCATTGTTTAATAATCAAATTCTTGTTTAACCATTGGAATTAATTTTGATTCTGGCTCCAATGCCATAGGAACTAAGGGTCCCTTAGGGCTGGAGCTTGGAAGCACCTGTTTTTGGCAAGAATTACCTTAGGAAATGTTGAAGGTGACAACTCTGAGATTCTAATAGACCCAAACTAAGAGAAAGAGTTTATCTTCACTGCTATTTTGAGAAGTTTTTCTCTACTAACAGAGCCTGCAAGAAAAAAAAAAAAATAAACTAGTCAGAACATGTATTCTATAGTTGATAGTTCTTTTAAAATATTTTCTTGGCCAAGAGACAAATTCTGGCCAGAATGGCTTGTATAAATTCACAGTGCTGAGTGAAAATTTTGAGAATGAAGCTAAGTGCCTACTAGAGTTTAAGTTAGGCAATTTTTTAATGCTAGGTTTTTACTGAGCTTTCATGCAACTTTAAAAATGTGTGACTTCGGCTTTAGGTATAATACAAATAACCTATACTCTTGATAGTAAAGGAAAATGCTTATTGGCTCCAAGGCCATTTTTAGGTTCATCTTTATGAGTTATAGGTTTACAGCTACCTTTCTGCAATTGTTTATCCTTACTAGTAGGTTCTAAACAATATTAAGGGTATATGGTATTGCACATGGTGGGGTATGAGTATGTGATTATACACAATACCAACTTGTTTTCTTTCAAATACCTTTTCCTGATGTTCTACAAATGAATATGTTACAGTTTAAAAGCAAAAAAGTACCTAAACAATGGAAATCTAATGGCAAACAAAATTAAAAAAAAATGTTGCTTTCCTGTAATTGGCAGTATGTTAAGGAAGTCAGCTATTAAAAATATCAATGGCAAACAAATATGTCATAATACATTTTGATAAATTATCTGAAGGAAAGAAACAGTCCCGTGTGAGTGTATAACCAAGAAACATCGTGTAGACACAGTTGTCTGAGAAATTTCTCTGAGGGAAAGAGTCTGACGCTAAGGTCTAGAGAGTGAGTTGGAGTTACAAAAGCAATCTTTAGGGTCGGCATGAGGAAGCATGCCACTTGTGGCCTAGTGAATAGCATGTGGAAGGGCCCTGTGGCTGGTGCTTACATGATACATTCTAGGAACTAAAAGGCAGAGATGTCTGAAGATGAGAATGTGCGAAGTCAAGTGTGACAAGAAATTGGAAAGGTGTTCTAAAACCAGTGCAAGCAGGAACCAGAGGCTGGTTTGAAAATTATGGTCTTTCTTCATGGTTCAGTAGGAAACCTTTGAAGGATTTTAAGCAGAGGTATAATCAGGTCATATTTAAGTTATTAGATTTACTTTAGTTTCAGGGTCAAAAGTTTTTGACGCATGAGTCAAATGAATGGAGGGGAATGTGGTAGTTTAGGTGGGAATAGGGCATGAAGAGTGGATGTGTAGAGGAGTGAATGAATTAAAGAGACATTGAGGGAGAATTTAAAGATAAATTCTTTGTATTCAAGACTTGCTTATTCAGATGAGCTATCACCCTATTTAGTAAGACATGGGACATTAAAGGATAATAAGATTTTATCTAAGATGGAAGATTTTTAAATTTCATGTCAGAAATGTTTTTTTGAAGCATTAAGATATATAGGAGCAAAAGGCGAGTGAGATGCTTGACATAAGTATCTGTTCCCAGTAACACAAATTTGGAAGCCATCAACCTAGGTCTTAAGGAGCTCCCATGTCTGCAGTTAAATTGGAGAATAATGTATCTGCAAAGAAGTCTGAACCAGTGGCCAGAGAGATGAGATGAAAAACTGGAGAACGAGACGTTGTAGAAGTCCCGTGATCATTGAGTGAATAAGAGAAGAATGCTCAGTAGTGTCAAATGCTGCTCCGAGAGCAAGTGTTAAGTGAATTAAAAATTTCATTGTATTGAGCGATTTAAAAATCATTAGCTAACTTGATGAGAATGATTTTGATGTGGTGAACTGAGCACAAGGCAGATTTGAGTCGATGGAGAGTGAACAGAAAGTAAGGAAATAGATACAGTGAGTGTAGATAACTCAATAGAGAAAAAAGTTATCACTGTAGCTAGAGGAAAATACTAGGATTAGGGATTTGGTTTTATTTTCTTTTTAAATTAATTAATTAAAAAATCTCAGATTAATGTGAGGGTACAAATCATTAGGTTACATTGTTTGTGTCTGTTAGGTAAAGTTCAAGTTGCAGTTGAGCCCTTCACCCAGGGAGTATGTTGTATACCCTCACATTGTGCCCCTCACATGAGAGCTTACCAATCCCTCTCTCCCTTCCCTTTTCTCCTTTCCCTCTTTCTCCCCCACCACTTGATTTTAATTGTATTTTTCTCTTGTGTAGGCATGTCATTACTTACCTTGCAGTATCATATTAGTATTGAGTACATTGGATATTTGCTTTTCCATTCTTGTGAAACTTTACTAAGGAGTTTGTTCTTCAACTCCAAAGTCTCCATCTTTTTGGTAGCTTAATAGTTTTCCATGGTATACATATCCTATAGTTATTTAATTCACTCATGTGTTGATGGATTGTTGGGTTGATTCCGTATCTTGGTGATTGTGAATTGACCTGCACTAAACATTCTAGTGCAAATGTCCTTATGGTAAAATGGTTTTTATTTCTTCTGGGTAGATACCTAGTAATGGGATTGCAGGATCAAATGGAAGGTCTACTTTTCAATCTCTGAGGATTCTCCATACTTCTTTCCAAAGAGATTGTATTAGTTTGCAATTCCCATCAACAGTATAAAACTGTTCCCTTCTATATCCATGCCAGCATCTGCAGCTTTGGGACTTTGTGATGTGGGCCATTCTCACTGGGGTTAGGTGGTATCTCAGGGTGGTTTTTATTTTCTTAATCATAAGACAGTCTTGAGCATATTTAAATACTTATGGAATAATTCATTCAACTATTATTAAAAGGATAGAGAAGGGATATTTAATTGTAAAAGTCAGCTGTTTCCAGAATGGAAAATGTATATCCCAGAGAGTGAAAAGGTATGTTAGAAACTACCAGTGTATAAAATTTATATCTCTATCTCTAAATATAAATTCAGGGTGCATCCTCAAATTTATCTTTAATTTATGATGCACATAATATAGATTTTTCATTATTTAGAGTCCACATCGATGAGGCTTCTGAGAAATCTGTAGGGAACAAAACTTTTTCCAAACTGTTCATTACAGGAATTCAATATGTCACAATAAGCCACTGAAAATTGCAAATTAAAACTGAAAATTAATAAATGCTCAACGTTTCTAACTTCTGTTTTATTTATCTCAAATCTGCCCCCCACCAAATGACCTTATCTTATTTTTCTCCTCCCAATATTTTTTCTACATCATAAAAGCTATTTCTGTAATCAGAGGCTTCTCTGAGAAAGATGGTTTGCTTTATTCTTGATAATAGAGGCAATGAAGTAAGTATAAGAAGCATCTGTTGATTTTCGACTTCCTGGACCATAGAGGGATGAAGTAATCTTCTTTATTTTTTTTAATGACCTCTCAGACACTTTTTACTTTCTAGTTATTGTAATTCTCTTCCTTCTTATTCATTGGATGTGTAGCTTTTGACTTTGCTGATACAATATGAATACTACGAAAAGAAGAAAGCAAAGGCCTGGACTTTGCTTCCTAGTTTTCTCTCTTGACAAGCAAAAATATTTAAGAATGAAGCTTGACTGAAAGAAATAGCTACAGGGAAGCATCACCTTGAAAATCATTTGCTTGACTAGCATCTCTGTGTTTAACTCTGTTTCTGATCCCATCCCTTCCTCTCTCATACAGATGCATAGCTTTTAGTAACATTTTTTTCACATTCTAAGAAGTGATACTTTCTTAATGGAGAATTTCAGATCTACTCCTAGATCCTTAATTTGGTTATTATTGTCTTGTGTAATTTAGGGTGAGATTTTCAACTTCAAATAAATTGTGATTTCCAGACTAATGTCAGACCAGGCCCCCAATATACACACACTTCACTTTTGATCATGTTTTAGGGAAGATACAAAAAGAAAAATATATATAATTAGATGATATAATGATACTAATTTAGTAGTGAAAGTGTGACAGTTAAAGCCAATTTTGTATTTTATTTGATAGGACTCACATTATAAACTTCTGCAAGATTGCTTCACTTACTTATAATAGAAACAATATAATAAAACGAGCAAACATGTGATTAGTTACAAGGTGTTATTTTATGGATAATTTACCTCTGGCTATTTTTTTCCCCATGATACTTGTATTTCAAATCACATCTGTAGGGGAAAGGCAGAAAGATGCCGTATTGCCATTTTAATCAACTGTAGAGAATGATGAGTGGGTGCTTCTTAGCTAAATAATAAAAGAGTCAGGGCTCTCAGACTTGGAAATAAGAAATGCAAAATAAGTGGTTATACATGTGTACTGCAGGGATTTACAGAAAGGAAATATCTATAGGTGCCAGCTAACCTAAACATTGACTGATAAATCTTGACCTGAGATATACTTACTTACATAGGAGGAATGTTTAAATATTCTGGGGAGAAATGAAGCCCTTTAAAGCTTCCACATTGCAAATATCCAGCTATATCCCTTATGGCAGCGGTTCTCATAGACTAAAAGGTAAACAGTGCTCTCTAGATTGGTGCAATGCTGTGTGGCCCAGCACCATTCTATGAAATACAAGTTGCAATTTTTACATTACTAATAACACAAATAAAATGCTTATAGATTCAAGAATTAAATAAAGAAGACCAAGAGAAAAATCTCTGGAATCATTGCTTTCAGGCATCAGGAATGTCCATTTTGCTTCTGGAGCTAAGAGCTGGTATTGAGTTAATGACTTAAATCACTGCCTGCTTTGGGGGTCAAAATTCTATGAGCTAAACAGAGGTCCCCAATCTTTTTGGCATCAGGGACCAGCTTTATGGAACACAATTTTTCTACACACTTGAGGGGTGTGGGGCATTAGATTGTCATTAAGAGCAAGTAAACTAGGTCCTTCGCACATAGAATTTTTGTGCTCCGATGTGAATCTAATGCTTCTGCTGCTGTGAAAGGGGGCAGAACTTAGGTAGTGATGGGAGTGCCTGGAAGCAGGAAATACAGATAAAGCTTCGCTTGCTTTCCTAATTTTCACCTCCTGCTGTGTAGTCCTGTTGCTAACATGCCACAGGACTCATGCCCATCTCCAGCCCAGAGATGGGGATTACAGAACTAAGGGCTCTGATGGGATCCCATTGTGTCATGTAAGCAAGTCTCATAAAATGTTCAAATAGGAAAACAATATTTCAGTATACCTAAAAATGTTGGAAAGATTTCCATGCATCTTTTTCTTTTCACCACCATATTGATAGATTCATCTGTGCAAAATAAATTCTGTGTGTTAGTGTGGTGGTAGATAGCTTTTTGAGCAGATTGTTAATGATTTCAAAATTAATTATACATATGTCTGGCATTCCGTTGACTTGACAACAAATACAGTAAGTAGTTTATATGAGTGAAATTGTCTACGTCCCTTCTAAACAATGAACAGGCTGAAAACTTTTCTGTTGAATAAACTTTTTACTATGTCTGTTTTGAATACAACAAAGGGAATTATAAACTTTTTAGAATTTTCTCTTTGAATGGAGCTAGAGAAAAATGATTTTGTTAGGCTTTCGCTACTCCTAATTTAAAACAATGTTCAACTTATTTGTTGCGATTATAAATTTCATCTTATTTGAAAAGACTGAGACAAAATGAAATATAGAATAATGAGATACGTGTCAAAGTGAAGAGTTGAAGGAGACCTTGGTCATTACCTAGATCTGTGCTAATAGCCACTGCTGCCTATCGTTATCAAACACTTGAAATACAACTAATTCAGATTGAAATACACTGTAAGTATAGAATACACATCAGGTATTAAAGATGTTATGTTAAAAAATCTCAGTATTAATTTTATATTGATTATATGTTGACATGTGATACTTTGGATGTATTAAATAAATCACATTATTAAAATTAATTTTGCCTATTCTTTTTCCTTTTTAAATGGCAGCTCTAAAATATCTAGTTACGTGTGTCTCACATTATATTTCTTTCTTTCTTTTTTTTTTTTTTGAGACAGAGTCTCACTTTGTCACCCAGTAAAGTGCCGTATGTCGTAGCTCACAGCAACCTCAAACCACTGGAGCTGAAGTGATTCTCTTACCTCAGCCTCCTGAGTAGCTGGGACTACAGCTGCCCATCACAGCTTCTGACTATTTTTAGTGATAGATCTTGCTCTTGCTCAAGCTGGTCTCGAACTCTTGAACTCAAGCAATCTATCTGCCTCGGACTCCCAGAGTGCTGGGGACAGGCATGAGCCATCTCGCCTGGCCTATAGTTCTATTAAAGATCACTGCTCTAGATCAGCCTTCTCATGTCACAAATTAGAGAACCAATTATAGATACTAAGTGACTAGATTCCCTAATTTCTAGTCTGGTGATATTTGCACTGTACTGCATTTGTGCAGGGCTTCCATACATTTATATATATATATATATATGTATATATAATTTGATTTTTATAGCAACCTAATGAGGAACAAAGCTTAGAAACTCTAAGTCCCCATTTGTAGAGTAAGCACAGACATTGGAGTGAATTGGTAAAGGCTGCATGTCTACTCAATGGAAAGCATGAATCTAGGCCAATTCCTTGATGACTCCAGATCATGTAGTTTATTATCAACAGTTATTACAATGCAGGGATCGCTGTAGGTGAACAGCCAATTTTGTTTAACTTGTGAAAAATTAGTAAGACAGCTTCTAGCAATACTTTAAATGATCTTTATTTTTATAGTCACTATAGATCATTTTTGATACACTATCAAAACTAGGTGAAAAGATTATTTGAGAAAATTTCCAAAAGATGTTTGAGGATAATAGTGTAAAATCTGAATTACTTACTTGATTAAAATCTGAATATCTGGCCTTGCTTTAAAAGTTAGAACATTTGGTAATATGTAGGCAGTATAATCACTCATTTGAATAATTGCCTGGAACAGAGTCATAGGGGTCCTCTGTGTCCATTCTCATTAGACGCCATCCCCTTTCCTCTCTAATGTGTTAAAAATATTCCTTAGCTACCTTATTCTATAGATGTTTGAGTTTGTGATCTCTCGACTTAAATGCTCTTGAAAGTACTTTCTAACTCCCAGTGCCGATGATCCATCTATAAAGCTGCCATTATCTAATTGGCTGGTGAGCCTCATATTTGAAAGTGATTCAATGGCTAACCACAGATGATAACTATCAATTTTTTTACATCATGCATACAAATAACGTGCTTTCCTAGCTTCAGATTTATTATCTTTATGTGTTTGCTGAATGCATTATGCTTACAACATTTTCATGTCTCTTAATGTTGTTGATGTTCTTTCTCTGATGCTGTGTTTTCAATATATTTCATCCTTTTGAACAATACATAGTTCCCTGTTGGCCATTTCATAAAAGAGATGTGCATTAGCCTGGCTTCCAAAGTTCTGCATGAATAGCTCCCCACACACTGTTCTTCTTTGTTTTCTCATTATGCTCAACACAGAGATTCAAGTCCAGACGGACGGGTCTCCTTCCTATAACTCCCAACTGGGCCACAGCATAATGCTATGGTTCTCATAAGCCAATCAGTGCCCTTTTCACTATGATTAAAGTCTTATTCAAATATCAGTGTATATGTATATATATATTTTTTCTCTGTCTTTATCTCAGATTTACCAAATCAAAAACACTGGGGATGGGATTTGTATCTCTGCAACCTAGCATGGTACTTATTACATTTACCCTGAAACCAAAACATGGATTAAATAAGGCAATATCTATAGAGTATTTAGACCATTTTTAGACATAGTAAGCACTATGTAAGTATGTGTGAAATAGACACATTGGAAGTTGACTCATATGATTTTGACACAAACAAGGTCTGGAAACCAACAGGATTGAAGGAAGAAGCTCTGGCTCATTTCTCATTTAAGCTCCGTCCTCCTGTTTCCAGCTATTTTCAACCTTCCTGAGTAGCGCCATCCTCAGGGAATGTTTTTGCAAGTATGAAGAGGCACTTTCAGTTGTCACGTGACTGGACAGGGCTGTAAGGGGGAAGATGTTAGCTGTCTGTCAGGGTGATGATGGTCTTGCACCATAAATCCATGTTCCAAATCCTCCTCCTACTTAGCCACTGGTTACTCATGTAAATGAAAATGCTGCTCCTAATTGTCAGAGACAAGAATTTAAATGTCTTACACTTAGAAAACCAAAGTTCTGTTTGTTTTGTAGTCCCAGTATGCAGGAAGTGTTTTTAATGAGTGTTTTTAATAACTAACATGTGAGCCAAGGGAACATGGCTTTCTCTTTGGAGTTTTACCAGGTCACTCACCACTCTGAAATATACACTGCCATCTGCCCTGCCTTGCCTGACTTTCTTGCCATCAATACATTAGTAGTTGTCACATATAGGACCAGCTTCTGGCTCTACTTCATCTTGTCATCCAGTGTGTATGTGTCCAGTCAGTTTTATTTGGAAATATGTATTATTTGATGATAGAATATTTTTCTTTTATTCTCTTTTATGTTGCAGATAAGGTATTATATTAATTTTCTTGAAATTATATCCACTGCTAGACTTTATTACCTATTAGTTTCATTTTAGGATAATACCGAGGGCATCATTAAATATATGTTATAAAAGAAAAGCGTGGAAATAGGCTTGAAAGTCAAAACTTAGATCCAGAAGGATTTTCTTAATTGATTTCTCTCAGGACTATATAACATTGCATTCTTCCAGAATACACATAACACTTATGATAAATTAATACATGCTTATTTCAAGCTATTTTGGCGTATTTTAGATGCTTTTAATGGGGATGTATGTTCTGTCTCATCAAGTAGATTTTATGTTCTTGAAGGAAAGAAAATGTTGCCTCGATTTCTTTTGTATCTTTTCACAGCAGGCATTCGATAAATGGTGTTGACAGCTTGACTCGAGTTTAAAGAGAAGCAGGAAAATTCGGAGAGTAGAGTCAGAAGTTTAAAGTAAATTGAAAATAGAGTGCCTGAAAAATGTTAGTTCGCCAGAAGAAAACCACGCAAAGTTAAAGGAAACAGAGAAATAGAGAATGCCTTCAGGGCCATAATAAGAAATGTGATGTTGACCCCCTGAAAAATTCAACTACTAAAGTTGTATGCAGTTGTATCCTGCCTTGGGAAAACCCAGTATAAGCATCAAAAATTTAAAAACAAAACTCAAACCCAAACCAGGTATATTAGAAGCATTTGTCTCCCTGGGGGAGAGGGAGGAGGAGGTAAAGGAACCCCAGTTATATGTGGAAACATTATGATTGGATATCTGCTATGTGTCCACAACTTTTGCATTAAAATGTGGAGCCATTTCATTAATTTTAAGTATCCACTTTAGATAGACTTGGGTATGCTTAAAGTGGGGTTCAGTTTATAGAGCATTTATTTTATTCAAGATTTTTTTTTTTTTTTGCAGCACAATGATTTTTAAAAGTAAATGGACCATTATGTTGAATAAAGCTAAGTAATAATTGTATTGGAAGTCTTGACAGTCAGGAAATGTAAAATTCACAATGTTAAAGTAGACACCATCCTATCTTTTATGATTCTATCTTAAACAAGTACTTGGGGAAAGAAACACAAATGAAAAGAGAGAATGAACACACTGTAGATTATTTTCGTTGGAAGCAGATGAGAAGCTAAGGGGCCTAAATTGCAATGTGATGTTTACTTAGTTGATTGACGATGACTGTAACTTGAAAGCAACCTGACTGTACCAGTTATGATGACAGAGAGCCTCTCGTCAAGGCGATAAGATATCGTGGCCTATGATTGCTTTCTACTGTCAAGTTAGAAACTCCACAGATCCTCAAATGATTGAAGATCCATAGTTTATACATACACATATTTATACACACATACAGATACACGTGCATATACATAAAATGTTAACTGTGCTTACACGGCAGTTCCTATTTTTAGAAATGAAACAGGAGGAAAATGTAGAAAATAAAATAGTTAACTTTTTAGTTCAGTCCTATGGCTTCCTACATATAGGATTTACTTTTCCTATCAGTCTGAAGCTCGGGAAAAAAAATGAGATAAATGTGATAAAATCTAAAAGAGAAAATGGGATACATAGGAATTCTGAAAAGCTGGGCAAGAACCACTGAAAAAACTAGAACAGAACAGGCTGCATTTTATAAGAAACAGAACACGTGGTAGACAGTGAAATGCAAGGTTGCTGAGAGTGCACACTGGGGAAGAGAGGTGCTTCAAAACCATTTTTCCCCCAGAGGTAATAAGTGTTCAAGAAAGAGGCCACCTGAGGTCTGCTTGGTAATTAAGGAGCCCTGTTACAGCTGTGCCAGTTGTACTAATCAGGCTCCTAAGTGTATTTCCAAGTGAAACAACTAAGGGTTTGGATGGCTCATAGAAATGGAGAAGGCTGGAGATCCAGTGGGGGACTGGGCTGCCAGGAGCAGCAGTCAAATCCCAAACACAGAATTGGCCTTATTACAAAACTTCTCTTACCTCTTTCCTCATTCAGGTAGAATTGTCATTGGCCATTGAGCCATTTCTGCTCCAGGTTGCTCTTTTGTAGGCAGGGAGGCAGGGGTATAGGTCTTCCCTTATGGATGATTAACTCTTGATTGAACCTCTAAAACATCAAAGGAAAAAACAGAATAAAGAAATTAGTCAATTCAGCATAACTAGGAAAGAGAAAATAAAAAAATAGAAAAATAAAATGACTTATGTCTCTCGTTTTAATAACATACTGAAGTCGATTTGCTAAAATACTTAATCCATGTTTTCTGTAGTTTGTAAAAAGAATATATGCAGAAACACATATCTTGGTACAGGAGAATTAAGGAGCATATGTAAAAGTAGCTTTTCAAATTACAGAATAAGGAACTTATACAACAAAGGATGTAATGACAATATTTTATACATTATAAAGAAAATGTTAGGAATAACATAAGAAAAAGATACAAAAAAATTTATAAAAAAATTTACAAAAAAATGTAAATAGATTAAATATATTAATGAAAAAAACTGGAAGCTATCAAGAGAATAATGCAGATAAAATATTTCTATGTAAAATTTTTCCAACCAAGAAGGCATAAAACAAAATACAGACAGAATTTACTATTTATAAGTTGAAAAATTCTCCATTATAAAAGAATCCATTCAAAAGCATACAAGTAAGTAAAAAACGAGGATAATTATGTATAACATAGGATAAACAGAAATTATATATTAATGAAGAAAAATTCCTGGGAATTCTTTCGAAAAAAGCTCAACTCAGTGGAAAAACGGGAAAGGTTGTGAACAGGATATTCACACACACACAAAATACTACATTTTCTTATGAATGAAAACCAAAAATGCGGTATATTTTCACTTATATCCAACATGATGTTGTCGAACTATAAAGACCAACAATATCAGTGCCTAGTGAAAATTTAGAAATTAAGTATTTTCGTACACTTTTTGCCTGCGTGGTGTATATCAAAGAAACTAATGAAACTTAGGTGACAGGCATAGAACAAACACCACATGAACAAACAACCTAAGTATGAGGTTGCTTATTACAAATTCTTTGTAAGGGGAAAACGTAATTACGGAATTCTCTGCAGCTATCCATGAAGGCATTGCATTGCATTTGTACGTTATCTGAGCACATAAAGCTGTTTGATAAATGTGGTTTAAAGCAAACGAACTAAAGATCCCTCAAAGTGACTGGACACCAATGAAGTGAAATATCACACTTACTACATCTGTGATAAAATGAAGAGGTGTTAGAGGTAAGGGCTTATATGGCAGAGAAAATAGATAACATCTAAAATTTCAAAAAACAACATAGGCATTATTCACAAACGTTAAAATAATAAGAGATTACATAGGAACTGGGAACGAGGGATAGACAAAGGAATGGCAGTTCATGTCATTTAGCTCACATTTTAAAATTGTAAATGTATTATCTTTTTTTTTATTAAATGATAGCTGTATACATTAATGCAAACATGGGGTACAGTGTAGCATTTTCATCTACAATTTGAAATATTTTCATCAAACTGGTTAACATAGACTTTGTGTCATTTACTTAGTCATTGTGTTAAAACATTTATACTCTAGTTCTAGGAAAGTTCACGTGTGCCCTTGTTAGACAGACCATATAGGTGATCTTTCCAGTCACCCTCCCCACCACCCATCCGCCCTTCTCTCCTCCTCTCCCCCACCCTTCCCTATTATTTTGTTAAAAATAAAATTTTACTTAATAAAGAGAAGCACTAGATGCAATAGAGCTAACAGTAAAATGAGACTAATTTTCATTTTTTATTTTTATTATAGAGATTGATTTTGGGGTAAATTTCTATGAGAAATTGTCATATTTAATGAGTTTTCCTTTTCTGTTTTTCATTCTGTAAGCAACAAATTATTTCCTGAATCTTCGCTGTATTCTGAAGTAGTCTCTCAATTTACCTGATGATGCTTTCACTCAGAAAGGCTCTAATAAACATTGTGAAGTGCTCGGGTAACGCGTTCCTTCCCACAACACACTCATGGTTATACTCGTGTTGGGAGTGAGAGAATGTAGAAGCTCAGGAGTGTTTACGTTGTAAATAAATATTTTAATTAAATTTTTGTAAAATATAAAGTTCAAGTTGTTAAGCAATTTAAAAATTTTTTTTTCAGAGTCTCATTTTGTCGCCCTTGGTAGAGTGATGTGGAGTCATGGTTCACAGCAACCTCACACTCTTGGGCTCAAGTGATTCTCTTGCCTCAGCTTTCCAAGTAGCTGGGACTCTAGGTGCCCACCACAATGCCCGATTATTTTTAGAGATGGAGGTCTCTCTCTTGCTCAGGCTGGTCTCGAACTCCTGAACTCAAGCAATCCACCTGCCCTGGCCTACCAGAGTGCTAGGATTACAGGCATGAGTCACTGTACCGGGCTTCAATTTTTAAAAATGTTTTATTCTCACAATTAAAGTTAACGTTCTGTGCTTAGATGAGAGAAAATCAAAATGTTAGGCTCAAATACCATTTTGAAGCAGAAAACAATTTAAGGTGATAAAAACAGAAGGGGAAATTCATACTAAGGAAAAGAGAATAGGAGGGATCATTTGGAGAGAAATGGTCAAATTTAACTTACAACAGGCAGGGAAATACCAAAAAAAAAAAAGGAAGAGTGTTCTTTTAAAGTACTAACTTTTTCACTTTCTCAGTTTAAATAGCCAACTTATACAACAAGCTCATCAGTTGTAAGAAATTTAATGTTAATTATTTTATTTTTCTGAAAGTCCTGGAAGTATTTGCATCAATGATTAAGTTGTCGTGTACAAAATGCCTGTTTTGAAACAGATTTGTTCCCATGTGATATTCGTATTTCAGGAAACAATTTGAGCATGATGTGCATTTTGCATTTGTTTACATACAATTTTATCTGGGAGAAACATTGAAATAGAAACACAGAAAACTGCCCCACTAACCAGATTCAGGAAGGAAGGAATGCACAAAATACATGTGTGCACACACATGTACACACACACACACACACACCCCTCTCAAACGTCTTCCAGCTACTTTGGTTCACTCTGTCATGAGCCACAGTCAACCACATCTGGTGTTACCACTTTGCCAATGGTTTCAGGGAGTGGGCAACTCTCCTTCAGCCTCTTCTCAATAACCCAGAAGCTGCAATTCTGTCACTCACTTCTGCAAGCAAACTTCAGGTCTTTTTTGAAGTAAAGTGTCCATATCTATTGCAGTATGTATGAATTTCTTAACTATTTAATATGTATAAAATTTGTTCTGGCCATACTTACTGGTTCCTATCTTTCTTTTTTTATTATTGGGGATTCATTGAGAGTACAAAGAACCAGGTTACACTGATTGCATTTGTTAGGTAAAGTCACTCTTATAATTGTGTCCTGTCCCCAGAAGATGTGTCACCCCCCCATAACCGCCCACACCCTCTCTCCTTCCCTCTCCCTGAACCCCCTACTTCCCCCACCATGTACTAGGACATCAATTGTCCTCATAACAGCCTTGACTACATTGGATTCTTGCTTTTCTATTCTTGTGATGCTTACTAAGAATAATGTGTTCTACCTCCACCCAGTTTAATACAAAAGATGTAAAGTCTCCATCTTTTTAAATGACTGAATAGTATTCCATGGTATACATATACCACAGCTTGTTAATCCATTCCTGGGTTGCTAGGCTTTAGGCTGATTCCATGTCCTATCTTTTTAAAAAGATGTTGCTGAAAGTTTTTGATTGTTGTGCCTCTACTCTACATTTTTGCATAAACCTCATGCTTTTTCTATTGCACAATTTTGTAGAGTCCAGTAATTTCTAGGAACACATGCCACACTATTGTAGAATATAGAACTGAATGTATTTGTGTATCTCATGAATTAAGATTCTAATATCTCTTCTTACTCTACAGTCATTTTGCCACTGTTATAGACTAAAATCTTGACTGCAATTCTTGCCAAAAATAATTTTAAGAGCTTGGCATTTCACCACTATAGTTGAGCTACCAAGCTCACTGGTTGCATGTTCTCTTATTGACGTCTGTCATTCTGGAGTCTTTGCACTTTCAATCATTCTTTCAACTTAGAGTTTATTTGGCAGTCAATAGACTCAGCTATTTGAAAACTAGTTGAACTTTTAGAATACACAGTATGAGTATTTGTAGAACTTTACAGAAACATGGTTTTGCCTCATGGCTTCTAATGAAAATAACTGGAAAACTACTTCTTCAATATTTATGTGAATAGATCCCCAAACTACTCAGAACACACAAATGCTAGTTAGGAGGGTCAAAAATTCACTAATTTTATACCGTCTTGATTACATTTTAGCCAAACTATCTCCTACTTCCCATTTGACATCTTATTCTGATGTAATAAAAGCTGCTAAATATCTTTAGCGATGCTTTTTTTTTTTGTTCCTTTAAATCAATCTGGTGATGTGTTTTATAGGCAATTTTAAAATGGGCATTTTATCTTGATGTTTTTAATAATTCTCTTAAGAATATTATTAGAATCTCTTGATAGCATGAGTTCAGACATTTCAGAAATTGTAATAATTTAGTATTCTCTACTCACTGTCCCATGAATTGTTCAAAAATCCTCGAAGGTGGGTGTCACCACCCTCAATTAGCATAAGAGAAGGTAAGGTACCTTATTTTGCCTAAATTTCCTTAACCTTTGGTAAAGTCTGGGATTTGAACCTAAATGTTCTCATCTCTGAGTCTGTGTGCTTAATCGTTACAGAATGACTTTGTCCTAGGAGTATTCAACATGCTATTCCCTGGATTGGGAGAGGCAGCCTGGTTTCTGGTCTCGCTCTAGCAGTCTCGCTTGGTCTGCCTCAGGGTGGTTCAACCTATTTCCTGAGGACTGCATGTAGCCTAGTACAGCTACGCAAGTGGCCCAAAACAAAACTGTAAGCTCACTTAAACCTCATTATGAGATTGCTTTGTTGGAACTCTACTGGGCGGTTCTTGAGTGTGAACTTTGTAGACAACATGTCCTTTTGCAATGTCACATGAAATAAACACACAGATTCTTTTGCTATTTGTACACATCAGTGGCTTCACTTTTGCAGTGATGTGAGACTTCTAGTGTGTCATCTTCCAAGCACAGACAGTTGAACTGACAGCATCAGATGTTACATGTGTTCATGGTGACTTGTAGAGGTGGCAATCATCAATACTATTTCAATCTACCTTTGCAACATTAGGCACTTAATGTTATTTAGAAGTGAGGTAAGAATTCTTATTTGAATTCTCAAATAACCTCAGCTGCACCTCACACATCATCCACCATGCTTTACAATTGGCCCTCTGCCTTGCATTAGCAGCCAAGATGTTGAAGGGCCCAAACCTTGCTTTCTATTTTTTTGTCAATTAATTTTTAATAAAAGTAAATGTAGTATTCTAGCTATTATTAGTGTCTTAATATCAGCATGGCTTCTCAAAAGAAAACAGAACTTTCCCCAAGAAGAAAAATTGCATATGAAGGAACGTTGTTCAATGAAAAGTGGACAGATAACTACTATTTTTGGAGAGGCAAATAGTAGGGCATTTTGCTTATTTGATATGGAATTTGTGTTGCCAAAGATTATAAATTGAAAAGGAATTATATGGAAAAACATGACACCAAATTTGACATGTGTGAAGAAGTGTGTTGTAAGGACAAAATAGCAGAACTAAAAAGTCTGTCCTCACAATGAAATTTTTTTTTTAAAGTTACAACTCAGATATATTCTATTGTAAAAGCTAGTTATGTGAAAGCATATTTGATAGCAAAAGACCCCAAACTATTTAATGATGGTGAGTTTATTAAGTAATATATGGAAAGTATGGCAGATATAATTTCCCCTGAAAAATAGAGATATTTCTAAAATCAGTTTGTCTTACCAGATGTTAACCAGGCAAATTGAAGAAATTGGAAAATCTATAAAAAATAATTTGGAGGGTGGCACGTGTGGCTTAAAGGAGTAAGGTGCTGGCCCCAGATGCCAGAGGTGGTGGGTTCAAACCCGGCCCTGGCCAAAAACTGCAAAAAAAAAAAAAAAAAATTGGAGAGTTAAACTGCTAATTTTATATTTTATGCTATGGCAATGGATGACAGCATTGGTACTACAAATAAAGATCAAATAAAGATCAACTTGCCATCTTCATTAGAGTTATTGATGATGAATATAATCTCAAAGAAGAAATGGCTTTGTTAATATCATTAAAAAACATAACTGAATTAAGAGATTTATATGAAGCAGTAAAAAATATGTTAAAGTGATTTTCTTTGTCCATCATCAACATATCTGGTATAGTTACTAATGGTCCCCTGGTGGTAGTAGAAAAAAAGAAAAAAGAGAAGAACTTATAAAATTAGTAAAAGATGATGCAATTGTACCACAAACTCACATTTGAGAAAGTATTGTTGCATAGTATATCACGAAAATTTGGTGCCAAAGCTTTAACAATGAATAACATCAGGCAAATCATCAAGACTATGAATTTCTTAAGGGCCAAGGGATCGAATCATCACCAGTTCCAGAAATACCCTGATAGTGTTGATGCTGACTATGGTGACATCATTTACTTTTTCAAAATAAGATGGTTGAGTTGAAGCCAAATGTTGCAAAGATTTTATGATTTGTGCTGTATTGTGAAGTCATTTATGCGATCACAAACCAAATTTGTACCAGATTTGATGATGAAAACTGGATTACAGATTTAGCATTTTTAATGGATTTAACTGTTCATTTAAGTGAGTTAAACATAAATCTGAGGTGAAAAGGTGAAACCAACTTATCAATGTGACGTTTCAAACCATAATGGCCTTCCAAATGAAACTGAAATTATGGCAAGCTCATATTAAGGCAAACAATTATATGCAGTTTGACATGTTGGCTAAACACAGTTCCGTGAACAGCCAAAAAATATGCAGCCCTGCCATTTGCTTTGATACAAGAATTTGAAAACAGATTTCAAAATTTCCAGGAAAATGATTGATATTTGGATGCATTTGTGACTCCATTGTCAGTCAACATAAATATGTTACCTACCAATTTTCAAATGGAAAGCATAGATCTGCAATCCAACATTCAGCTTAAAGACAAAATTGATTATGTCTCTTTACTGGACTTGTATAGATCCTGTCTTCCCAGAGACAAATGTCCTTCACGTCATAATCATGCCTTATTCATGTTATCACTTTTTGACAGTATCTACATTTGTAAGCAGCTGTTTTCAAGAATGAAGCACTTTGGCTCAGTGCCTGTGGCTCAAGTGGCTAAGGCACCAGCCACATACACCTAAGGTGGAGGGTTCGAATCCAGCCTGGGCCCGCCAAAACAACAATGATGGCTGCAACCAAAAAATATCTGGGCTCTGTGGTGGGCACCTGTGGTCCCAATTACTTGGGAGGCTAAGGCAGGAGACTTGCTTGAGCCCAGGAGTTTGAGTTGTGAGCTGTGATACCACAGCACTCTACCCAGGGGGACAGCTTGAGGCTCTGTCTCAAAAAAAAAAAAAAAAAAGAATGAAGCACTTTAAGAGTAAAATTAGAACAAAATTATCAGATGAGCACCTTGAGAACTCTCCAAGAATTGCAACTATTTCCATTGAACCAAATATTGATGCATTAGTTTCTCAAATACAATGTCAAATATCTCACTAGTTTTATGTTGCCTACATTTTTTTTAGTTTAATAATAAAAATATATAACCCCCCCCCCCAAGATTGGCACATTGGGACCATAAACTTGGGACCTGCTCAACAATATTGAAAGACTCACTGAACAGGCTACTGCATAATTAGGATTATTATTTGAGGAGATTTTTGCTTATCTATCTGTGGCAGTGGATCGCTTGAAAATTAAGCATGAACCTTTCCTTCTTTTCTCTCTCTCTCTTTTTTTATTTTGCTCTTCAGCTTTTGATAGTGTTTGTGTACTTAATGTGTGACCCCAAATGACTCTTGCTCTTCCAAAATGGTTCAGAGAAGTCTAACAGTTGGGCACCCTTAGTCTAGCTCCTAGACTTGTGGCAGAAAAATTTGAAGTGATTGGGATGTTACTTTGGGGAACCTGTGGCCTTCCTGGTTCTTAAGTGTGGCCTTTTGACTGAATGCAAACTTTACAGAACAAATCCTTTCATTAAAAAGGGTGCAGCAGAGAAAGATGAAACTTTTCTTGCCCCTTTGATGCTTAAAAATGAACTATCTTAAAATTAGAGGCCACAGATTTGCCACCCCAAATAGTCATTCTAACATTCACTTTTTAGATTTTTCAACCTATGATCCCCCTCACAAATGTTTTCTTCTTTCTCTTTTTTATTTATTCTTACTTTTTATTATTTATCTCTGTATCATCTCATGTTTCACTCTAAATTATATTCTATTTAAAACATATAAATCTGGAGTGGCTTATTCTCTTGTTGAAATTTCATTTCATTGCCTGTTAAACTAAATGGGTCTTGATGATAATTTGCCAGTTATTCTTCATCTAGAGATTTGAATTACAGTTAAAATAGGTTTCCCTTCTAAGACCAGTTACTATAATGAAAGGAACATCAAAGTTAGTGGGAACAAATTGTTGGAGAGTTTGAGCTCAGAATAATGAAACACCTGTTGCTTGGGTCATTACCTACTTGTGAAGGCATGGATAAGTTCTTTATTCCTTTTGGTGTAAGTTGATTCCCTATTAAAACAAGGATTAGATTATAAATTTTCTGTAATACTTCTTCTAGTTTTAATATTGTCTTACGTAGAAGTGATTTCCCACATCATCCTATTCTGTTGCCATGTGGCATAATTGTGTTAATAGAGAAGGCATTTTGCTATTAATTCAAGGATGACTCACTACTATTTCTTGTCTGTGTCTAAGAGCCCCTATTCTATTAAAAACATTTTTTAAAATTTTATCCACAAAGACTTATATTACTTAAAATCCATTTGGCCTATGGCTCATTTATAGTTTATTGTAATCATTCTTTTTAAATTTTTTTTAAAAAAATCTTCCCTATGTGGAATTGGTTCCTTTTTGTACTTTATTCAAAACATTGATTAGGATTAAAGCAAGTGAGTCTTCCAACTGACCTTGATGGATTGAAGGGTGGCTTTTTAACGATGATCTATATTTTGGAAGATGTAATATATATAATATGGGAAGTTTGATCTCAGTTTTCACTAACACTTCAAGGTTGTGAATTCAGAGGCCAGCAACAAGATTTTCTTTCTTTCTTTTTTTTTTTTTAATTTCAGGTTAATATGAGGGTACAAACAACCAGGTTACAATATTTGAATTTGTTAGGTAAAGTCTTGTAGTTGTGTCCTGTACCCAAAAGGTGTGCCATATACACCTATATTGTGACCACTAGGTGATAGCACAATAATACTCCCATCCCCTCTCCCCACTCCTCTTTCCCCTTTCTGCTAACTTAAATTGAATTGAGTTTTATTTCTATGTGAGTGTGAATTAGATGGTCTATTGGCTTCATATTGGTGTTGAGTACATTGGATATTTGCCTTTCCATTCTTGTGATACTTTACTAAAAAGAATGTATTTCTACTTCCTCCAAGTTAATACAAATGATGTAAAGTCTCCATCTTTTTATGGCTGTATAGTATTCCATGATATACATATGCCATAGTTTGTTAATCCATTCCTGAGTCAATGGGCATTTACCTTGTTTCCACATCTTGGTGATTGTAAATTGAGCTGCAAAAAACAATCTAGCACAAATTTCTTTATGATAAAATTATTTTTTTTCTTCTAGGTAGATGCCTAATAGGTTGCAGGGTCAAATGGGAGGTCTAATTTGAGTTCTTTGAGGATTCTCCATAGTTCTTTCCAAAGAGGATGTATTAGTTTGCAGTTCCACCAACAATGTAAAAATGTTCCTTTTTTTCCACATCCATACCAGCTCCTGCAACTTTGGGACTTTGTAATGTGAGCCATACTCACTGGGCTTAGGTGATATCTCAGGATGGTTTTGATTTGCTTTTCTCAGATGACCAAGGACAGTGGGCATTTTTTTCATATGTTTGTTAGCCATTCATCTGTCTTCCTCAGAGAATGTTCTTTTCATGTCTTTTGCCCAGTGATAGATAGGATTGTTTGATCTTTTTCTGTTGATTAACTTGAGTTCTCTATAGATCCTAATTATAAAGCCTTTGTAAGATTTGTAATATGCAAATAGCTTTTCCAATTCTGAAGGTTGACTATTTGCTTTAATTGTTTTATCCTTAGCTATATAGAGGCTTTTCAGTTTAAGTCCCATTTGTTTATTTTTGTTGTTGTTGCAATGGCCACTAAAGTCTTTGTCATAAAATCTTTCCCCAGTCCAACATCATCCATAGTTTCCCCCACACTTTCTTCTAAGATTTTTATTGTTTCATGTCTTAGATTTAAATCTTTTATATATCGTGAGTAAATTTTTGTAAGTTGTGAAAGGTGAGGGTCCAATTACAGTCTTTGACACATGGTTATCCAGTTCTCCTAGCACCATTTATTGAATAGGGGTTCTTTTCCCTAGTGCATACTTTTGTTTGGTTTATCAAAGATCAGGTGGCTATAAGAGACTGATTTCATCTCTTGATTTTGTATTTTTTCCATATGCCTATGTTTCTACCTTTGTGCTAATACCATGTTATTTTAATCACTATGGACTTGTAATATAGCCTAAAGAATGGTCGGGTGATGCTTCTGGCTTTTCTTCTATTGTTAAAAATTGCCTTGGTTGCATGGGTTTTTTTCTGGTTCCATACAAAATGAAGAACTATTTTTTCCAGTTCTGCAAAGTATGATGTTGGTATTTCAATGGATATTACATTTAATCAAAGCAATGGATATTGCTTTGGGTAGTACAGACATTTTAACAGTGTTCATTCTTCTCAGCCAAGCACATAGTATGTCCTTCCATTTGTTAATATATTCTGCTATTTCCTTTCTTAGGGTTTCACCATTCTCATTGTAGTGCTCCTTCACCTCTTTTGTTAGGTATAGTCTTAAGTATTTCACTGTCTTGAAGCTACTATGAAGGGAATTGTCTTTGATTAGCTTTTCACCTTGTCTGTATTTAACATCTACAAAGGCTACTGATTTGTGGACATTAATTTTATAAGCTGAGATGTTACTGTGTTTCTTGATCACTTCCAGAAGTCTTGTTGTTGAATTGCTAGGGTTCTCTAAGTATACAATCATATCATTGGCAAAGAGCAAGAATTTGATCTCTCTCCTCTTTAGATGCCCTTTATATCCTTATCTTGACTGACTGCATTGGCTAAAGCTTCTAGCACTATGTTGCATACTAGTGGCAATAGAGGACATTTTTGTCTGGTTCCATTTCTAAGTGGAAAACCTTTCAGTTTTACTCCTTTAAGTGTGATGTTAGGTATGAGTTTGTCATAGATGCCTTCAATCACTTTTAGATAAGGGCCACTTATGCCTATATTATTAAGTATTCTTGTTAGAAGAGAATGCTAAATTTTATCAAATGATTTTCCTGCATATATTGAGAGGCTCATATAGTCTTTGCTTCTATTGCTTGTACTTGCTTCTTTTGCTTCTATTTATATGATGAATTATATTTATGGATTTGCATATGTTAAACCACCTTTGCATCCCTTGGATGAAGCCTACTTGATTGTGATGTATATATTTTTTAATGTATAGCTGTAATCTATTGGGTAAGATTTTATTAAGTGTATTTGCATTCATATTTATTAGTGAAAGCCACCTGTAGTTTTCCTTTTTGTTCGGATCTCGGCCTGTTTTTTGTATCAGGATAATGTTTACTTCATAGTACGTGTTGGAGATGGTTCATTCCTTCTTAATGTTTTGGAATTGGTTCTGCTGTATAGGTACAAGCTTCTTTTTTGATAGAATTTTGGTGTAAAGCCATATGATCCAGGGGTATTTTTGTTGGAAGATTTTTTTTATTGTTTTTTTGATCTAAGTGCTTGATATTGGTCTGTTCAGGAGATCTGTCTCTTCTTGGTTAAGTCTAGGGAGGTGCTGGGATTCCAAGTATTGGTTCATTTTCTCCATACAATCAAATTTCTGGGCATAGAGTTTCTTGTAGTTGTTAGGAATAGTTTCTTGTATCTTTGTGGTATCTGTTGTTATTTCTCCTTTTCTTTTTTTGATTAAGGTTATTAGAGATTTTGCTTTTCTGGTTCTAGTTAATCTGGCCAAAGTTTATTGATTTTATTTATCTTTTTGAGGAAATACATTTTTGTTTCCTTAATTTTCTAAAAGTTTCTTTTGTTTTCAATTTAATTTATTTCTGACTTATTGTGGTTATTTCTTTTCTTCTGCAGGGTTTTGAATTGTATTGCTCTTCCTTTGCCATTTCCTTTGATGATTCATTAGACTGTTGATGTGCTCTGTTTCTGTTCTTTTGGATATAGGCATCTAATGCAATAAATTTCCCTCTTGGGACTGCTTTTGCTATATTCTACAGCTTTTGGAAACTTGTATAGTCATTATTGTTATGTTTGAGGTATCTAACAGTTTCCTTCTTTATCTCTTCTTTGACTCAATTATCATTAGGTTATTTAGTTTCAATGCTTTTGTGTGGGTATAAAAATTTTTGTTGTATTTGGGTTCCACCTGCATTGCCTTGTGTTCTGAGAAGATACAAGGTGTAATTTCAATTCTTTTAATTTTGTTGAGGTTTCTTTGTATCCAAGGATATAATCTATTTAGGTGAATGTTCCACAGGCTGATGAGAAGAATGCATGTTTCTTAGCTTTGGGATGGTGTGTTCTGTATATGTCTATAAAGTCCATTTGTTCTAGGGTTGCTTTTAAGTCCCTTATAGCTTTTTTTAGTTTCTATTTAGATGATCTGTCTAATTTTGCCAGTGGGGTGTTAAAGCACCCAGGTATTATGGTGTTATGGGATATCATATTGCTCAGACCAATCAAGGTCTGTTTCATAAATTGGATTATTTAAGTTAGGTGCACAAATATTTAGAACTGAAATATCCTCCTGTTGTATTGTTCCCTTGACCAGAATGAAGTCACAATTTTTCTTTCTCATCTTTAGTTACTTTAAATCCACTTTTTTTTGAAAATAAGATTGTAACCCCTCCTTGCTTCTGATTTTTATTTGCTTGAAATATTGTTTTCCATCCCTTCACACTGAGTCTTGTTTTGTCCTTGAAGGTTAGTTGTGTTTCCTGGAGACAGCATAAATAAGGCTTGTGCTTTTTTACTGGCCAACCTGTGTCTCTTCAGTGGGGAATTCAAGCCATTTATATTAATTGAGAGAATTGATAAGTGTGGTGGAGTTCTATTCATCTTATTTTGTGAAAGTCTGTTGCTTATTTTTATCCTTTGTGCCATTGTGGAAACTAGGTTTTGTCTTTTAGTTTGTGAGTGTTACTGCATTGGTGATCCACTGTGATGGTTAGTGTTGAGAATAGATCTAAGTATTTCATATAAAGTTGGACTAGTGGTAATTTTCCTCAATGTTTGAGTATTGGTAAAATATTTGTTTTCCCCATTTCAGTAGGATATAAAATTTGGGGCTGGAAATTATTTTGGTTAAGAAGGTTAAAGGTAGATGACCATGCTCCTCTTGTTTGGGAAGTTTTAGCTGAAAATTCTGCTGTCACCCTGAAGGACCTTCCCCTGGGGGTCAATTGGCACTAACTCCTGGCTGCTTGCAGAATTTCCTCTTTCATTTTGACTTTGGACAGTTTTTTTATAAGGTGTCTTGGGAATGCTCTGTTTGTATTGAGATGACTTGAGGTTTCATATCCCTCTAAAAGGAATGTTTTGGGATCTTTAGTAGAAGTTGGAAATTTTTCATTTAAGATTTCCTGCAGTAGGGCTTCCTTTCCTTTGGGATGTTCTTCTTCCTTGTCAGGGATCCTTATAATTCATATGTTTGAATGCTTCATGAAATCTCATAATTCTCTGAGTGAATGTTCTAATTTTTCTCTCTTCTTTTCTGCCTCTTCAACTACCTGGTTTTGTTCAAAAACATTATCCTCTAGCTCTGGGATTCTTTCTTCTCCATGGTCTAATCTATTATTGATACTTTCTATGTTTAAGTTCTGTGATTGACTCCTTTTATTCTTTAAGCTCTACCATATCCTTTTTATATTTTTCATACATTTCATCCCTTTTTTGATTCTGTTTTTCTATTTTCTAATCAATTTCCTCTATTTCCTTTGTCATTCATATTTAAATTCCATTTATATCATTTTTATTAATTCTTTATAGGTAGAATCCTCTGTAGTAGCTGCATCATGGTCCTTTCTTGGGGGAGGTGTTCTTTTTTGGGTTTTCCTGTTGCCAGAATTTTTCTGTCTGTTCCTCCTCATACATGTGTTCTTCTCATTCACTTCTGTCCCCTATTTTTTCCTTCTCACTTTCTCCTTTGCTTTAAATTACCATGTCTGAGAGCTTATGTGTTGAAGTGGCCTTTTGGTATTAAGGCTAAAAGGAAGAGAGGATAAAGCGCAAACAGGGAGATTGAAAAGAAAATGATAAAGAGGAAAAAAAAAGAAAAAAGAGAAGGGAAAAAAGGAAGATTGGGTAAAAGAAAAGAGTTGAAGAGAAGGAGAGACGAAGAACTGAAAGAGACAAAGAGAGTGACAGGAGAAATGGTGGTGCTCAGCAGGGTGCTATGGCCACACCTGCAATTCTAGGCCTCTGGGGGCCAAGCTGGTTGGGTTCCTCAAAGTTGGAGTGTCTTATCAGCCCTGGTAAAAACAAGACCTCACCTCCACCAAATAACAATGAGAATAACAAAAAACGGTATTTGCAGTAGAGACCTAATAATACCATCTTTCCTAAGACAAAAGCTGGAAATACAGTCTAGACTATGAGCTCATGACCTCCTTGAACCAGACAAATGCCGTGATTCCCCAGCCAGGGTAATCCCATGACCCCACAGCACTCAGAGAAAAGAAGAAAAGTAAAAAATAAATGTAAAAATAGATAAAGAAAATTAAAAACAGCACTATATAAGATAAAGAAAAAAAGGAATATCTTAGCTGTTCTATGAAAAATTTATATAGGAAAGATGAGAAACACAGAAAAATCTCACCCAACATAGAGAAAAAAGGAAGAAAGAATAAAATATGCTAAGAAAGTGTAATAAAAATGGAGGAGGTCTTGCTATTGAAGGAAATGAAAATGAAACAATAAAATATAGCCAAAGGAAAAAAAAAAGCAAACCAAAACAACAAGAACAACATCCAGAAAGAGAAAGAAAAAAAAAAAAAGAAGCAAAAATGAAATAAATAAATGTGTGTGTGTGTGTGTGTGTGTGTGTGTGTGACTATATACATATTGCAATCTATTGGCTGGACACCAGGTGGTACTGCGGTGTTAGGACATGGAGAACATACACACTGTTTTTTGCTGTCTATATAATGTTGGCTGGAAACCACTTTCTGGTTATGTAGGAGATTCAGTCCTGTTTTACCAATCTACTTGCCCTTAATCAGGGTCTGGTGACTTCATCAGCATTTAGTCCCCATAGAATTGGGGTCCCAAAGTGCTTCCCAGCTTCCTAAGGAGGCTCATCAAACAATGCTCCCTTTCAACAAAGTTGCCTTCCGGGGGGTGCAGGTCCACTCAACTTATCCCAGTGATGGTTGCCTGAGCTCAGCAAGCACACAAGAGCTGTCCATGCACTATGAGCTTATAGGTTGTTCTTTTTGTGCAGTCTTCCCACAGTGATGGCATCCTGCTAGCAGCCAAGCTATTAGGAGATTTATCCCACCCAATATTCAATCCCAGCTGCCTGATGCTTTTGGAGTCCACTCACTGCTTCAAGCCTTCTAAGGCAGCGCTAGTGAGCAGTCCAGTCTAGTGCAAAATCATAAAACTGATGGACATCCTTTCCTGTCCCCACTAGTCTCTGTGTGAGTTCTAGTTTTCCTCAGCTCCAGACCTCTTTGCTGTCTCCTGGAGACCCCCGTTGCTTCCCTGTGCCCTTGGAATGATGTCCCTGGTTAAGCTCCCTCAGCCAGCATTGGCTGGGGTTCTTGTTCCCCTGTCTCACTGAGAGTCACTAGTAAGGAGTTATTTCTAATCCACTGTCTTGCTCTGCCTGCCTGACACAGCAATAAGATTTTCTGCAGGACTCTGAACAACTTCAGCCATTTCAGTTAATCATATATTGTACTTAATATTCATAAAATGAAACTATTTAACTTACAATTTACATATTTTAACTTATAACTAAAACAAGGGTGTATTTCAATAAAATTACTTGATCTTTAGAAAAATAAATATCAACATTAAATAAATGCATTATAGTTAATGGTCACCTTAATGGCTTGGCTGCTAGCAGGATAAACTTGCATTTATCAAAAAGAACAGAAAGCCATATAGAATGAAAAAAGTACAAAAATCACAAGTTGTTAGAACATTAAATTATAGATTGTGTAAATTAATAGAAAAGCAATATTTTAAAAAAGGTATTGACAGACATGAATTTTTTAAATGAATGTCTATCTAGCACAGTGAATGCAAAACTATACAAAAGCATATAGTTGTGAGATTTCACAATAATAGGGCCAAGGAGAAGATCTTAAAAGCTTCCAAAAAGGGAGAAAAAGCAGATCACATGCAAAATGTGAATAAGTTTATTTGGGCCAGTAAATCCCATAGCCAGGAAGTGTGACTTACTTCCATGTTCTACTTCATGGAAGTAAGGAGGAGAGGCATTACTGAAATATAACTTTTCTTTCCTAGGTTGGCTCAGAATCCAAGGAAATCCTGAACCTGGCAGTGAAGGTCATCGGAGAGCGTGAAGTGGGCCAAAGGCACAGTCACACCTACCAAGCTCCAGGCAGACGTAGCCACACAGAGTACAAGGCCCAGGCATAGGCAGAGTAGAAGGAGGCAAACCTTATACACGAGGATTTAGCTGACTTCAAAAGGACAAAGAAAAGGGTGGGATGTAAGTCCCACTACAACGAATCAAAGCCTTGGTTCATCCTTTGTATGTTCCTACACTCTGTGTGCCTGTGCTTGGGCGTGTGTCTGGGCTGGCGAGTGACAATGTTTTATTCCATGAAGGAACGTGCTGAAAGAATGAATAGGAAGTGGGATTTACGTTTGGCTGGGTTTGGAGAACGTTGTAAATCTACAGAGTAACTTAGAATTTCTAAGGCAAGTAAGAGGGAGGTCTAGTACTAAAACCGGGACTGTCCCTGGCAAAGAGGGAGATTTGGTCACCCAAAGTGAACCTCACGGGATTCTGAGTGTGAGTAGATAAAGGCAGGGTTGAGGCTGGAATGAAAAGAAGGATAAAAGTCAAACGGCACAAGCCAGAAGTCTAGAGCAGACTTTAGGACAAGCAGACCGTTGAGTAAGCCTTTTAATCCGGGGACTGAAAGGCTGAGCTCGGAGCTGACATGGAGCAGACCCGACGTGGAGCGTGCTGGAGAGAGTGCAGACAGCTCCAGTCTGCCCCTTCCACAAGTTTAAATACGTCTATGCGTAAAATAAAATAGACACAATTTCAGATCTGCTTTTTCTCAGAGT
>NW_003852490.1:5270656-5273069 GCF_000181295.1 Otolemur garnettii
GTGACAGCAATTTAACAAAGGCCCCACGACATTGGCTGCTGTCAGAAAAATGCCTAATTGGTCTATCTGCTGAAGAATATCCTCTGAATGCAGCCCAACACTGAAATCTCCAAGGCTGGTTTTGGAAGATCTGCTGAGCCGGGAGGTCTGGTAATAGGTGCTGTAAAAAGACAGCACTCATCTAAAATGGAAGCACAATTTGAAATAGGATTTCCTTTCTCCTGTAGAGAAAGTGTAAGCTCGCTTTGAATGTGACCGCCTCATTTTTATTGTCAACACCGTGAGGCCTGATGCCATAATTTTTCATCATCTAATTTTCCCCTGCAGCTCTGCATTTTGAAATACAATGCAATTATTCTCTACACTGGGTCTTCATTTAATGTGCCACATGGGATTAACTGGAAATAATATCTTTAAAATTGGGGTATCTGAAAAAGTAACAGAGAAAATGAAATGTAACTTAAGAAAAGCAGTTTAATGCCTGTGAGGGAAAATAAATGAAAAAAATTCAAATACTCAATAAGCAAGTAAAAGTTTTTGAGAAATAATTCTATAGGACGTTCATAAATGAGAAATAATGAATTAGATACTGAAATAAAGCATGTTTTATAAAGGGCAACTGCAAGTTAGAATATATTTCCCCTCTCTTACTATGTTTGAGCCTATTGTTTTCAAAGTCACTGATGAGACTTAAAACAGACCCTCACTTTAAATAGATTCAAGTCTGGATAACCTTGGAGCTCTTAATGTATTTGCATTTTGCCATCTGCTTACCATGCTTCTTAACTTAATATGCATATCTCAGAATTGATTCAATTTACAAGCTCCTTCAGGAAGACATGTGCTATTATTGTTTTGCAGAAATGAAGATATTCAACAGTCTGTACAAGGTACATATGAAAGGGGAGCATGGGAAGAACACTAGACAAAGGGGTGACATCAGTCACATCATAATTAGTAACTCACATTGTGACCTCGAACAACTCATTGAAACCCCCCTGGCTGAAAGTTTTCTCATGTGTAAAATAAATTAGTCAGCCTCTATAAATTTACTTCCAAATACTAAATATCCACAAATACATCTTCTTATTGGAAGAAAGATGGATAATTTCAATTAAGAAACAAATATCATTTGGAGCCCT
The DNA here is from genome assembly GCF_000181295.1 of Otolemur garnettii. Lineage (NCBI taxonomy): Eukaryota > Metazoa > Chordata > Mammalia > Primates > Galagidae > Otolemur > Otolemur garnettii. The sequence goes on from NW_003852490.1 coordinate 5,271,799, forward strand.
TTCTTCCTTTTGATATCTTTAGAAAAACTTCTCAAGAGTTTCAAATGAAAAAGCACAGCGCTGTAACAAATACAACTAGAGGCTACTAAAGGCTACGTGGTTTTAAAAAGGAGAAGAACAATTTAAAGTCAGTATGAGTTTAAATGTATCAGTAATCACCATTGTAAATGTAAGAAACTTCTGAGAGTTTGTTTCTGAGGGAAATAGAGAGAGAGAGGATTCAAAAGCAAAAACTAAATCCAGCTATAAGCTGTTTGCAAGGGACATTCCTACAACAAAAAGTAAAGATACAGAAAGTTTGGAAGGTAAGTGATAGAACAAAATCTAAAAAATTCCAGTCAAAGGAAAGTTGATGGAGCAACATTATCAAAAGGGATAGACTTCCAAGAAAAGTAGGTGGAATATGAATTTATTAAAATGGCTAGGAATGGCGAAGATTTTCACTTAATTATAAAAACAACAATTCACCATTCACTTACAATGACCTTGAATCCTGAATCTACCCAACAAGGTAGCCTCAAATATATGAGACAAAAATTGGCAAAAACACCAAAGAAATTTGCCAAAACTGAATTCTGAATGGATGTTTTTACATAAATAAATCCAGCAACTAGTTTAATAAAGAACCTGAACTGATAGACATATATTGAATCTTAAGTAGCCAACATTGTGAGCAAACTTGTCCTTTTCCAAGGCAACATAACCTGTTCACAAAAATTTATATAGAATCCTTGCGTGTCCTCATATTTAATAGAAATGGTGAGTGAGGATACCCATGGTTTATTCCTGATTTCAGAGGGAAAGCAGTCTTTCACTATTAATAATGAAACCAGGCTATAAAGAATACAGGTTTTTATATTGATCTCATTATCAGGTTGAAAAAGTTCTCTCTTAATGCCTGTTTTCCTGACAGTTCTATCAATGTGTTTTGAAATGTATTAAATTTTCCTGCATCTTTTGAGATGATGTGGCATTTCTTAATAATTTTTCAACATAGTGAATTATATTACTTGAATTTTCAATGGCAAAGCATCTTTGTATTCCCAGGGAAAACTTCATATGTCATCCTTATATATTGTTGGATATTTTTTTACCATAAATTGTTAAGGGATTTTTTTTTTGCATTTATATGCATGAAGCATATCAGTCTATGGTATTTTTACTCATAATGTCTCCGTCTTATTTTAAATCAGGATAATGCTAGCATCATAAAATGATTTGGGATATTTGCACTTCCTCTGTTTTCTGAAAGAGTATGTGTGTGGTTGCTA
>NW_003852490.1:5273662-5274788 GCF_000181295.1 Otolemur garnettii
CTCTCTCTGTTTCAATGTATTCTACTTTCTTTCTTCTTTTTAATAAAATTTTGCATATAAGTGAGATCATGTGGTATTTGTCTTTCTGTGTCTGGCTTATTTCACTTAGCATAATATGCTCCAGGTTTTATCTGTACTGTTGCCAATAACAGGACACTTAGGTTGGTTCCATAGTTTAGTTATTGTGAATAGTAGTTCGAAGAACCCGGGAGCACAGATATCTTTATGAGATGCTGATTGAATCAAATTAAAAAGCTTCTACATGGTAAAGGCAACAAGCAACAATAAAAAGGAACCTATGAATGGAAAAATGAGTAAAGGACCTGGATAAACATTTCTCCAAAGAAGGCATACATATGGCCAACAGCTATATGAAAAGGTGCTCAGTATCACCCATCATCAGGGAAATTCAAATCAATGAGATATTACCTTTCACCTGGAAGGATAACTATCATCAAAAAGACAAGAGATACAAAGTGTGTGGAGAAAAAGGTATTTTTGTACACTTTTAGTAGGAATATAAATTGATGGTGCCATATGGAAAACTGTTTGGCAGTTTCTTAAAAATGTTAAAAATAGTACTGCCATATTACCCAGCAACCCCTCTTCTGGAGACATACGCAAAGGAAATGAAATTATTGTCTCATAGACACATCTGTGGGAACAGTTTTGATGGAGAAATTGATGTTTTTGATATTAGGCTATTTAGGTTATTTTGATCATCTTGTGTGAGTTTTGTAATTTTCTAGCAATTTGTATTTTTCTTAAAGATAAAATATGTTTTTGTTTAGATGTTAAAATTGTCATTTGTTATATTTTAAATATCTGTGGAATCTTTATTGGTGTCTCCTCTTTAATTTCTAGTAATTGTGTCTTTATTTTCATTATTAGGCTAGGAAGTTAGGTATCTTTTGTTATAACTTTTTTCCACGGGAGAGTGTTTTTTATTTTGTCGATTTTCAATTGTTTATCTATTATTATTTTCAATTATTTATCTATTATTATTTTCATTCAACTTATGTTTAATTCCCTCTTTTTTTTCTTATTTTACTTTAGTGAGAAGCTTACTTTATTTATTTTTAGACTTTTCTTCTTTTCTCATATATGCATTTAAGGCTATAAACAT
>NW_003852490.1:5278540-5280005 GCF_000181295.1 Otolemur garnettii
ACAAAACTAAGTATCAACTGAGTTAACTTAGTCATTAAGTAAGCTTAAAACATGAAGTACTAGAATTTTTCAGAGGAGGAGTCACTGTTGTCTAACATGGCCAGAGAATTCTAATGATTTGGTTTTAACACTGGACAGCTCCAACAGAAATTCTATGGACACTATATGTGTATTTCACAGCCATGATTCACTAAGAAGTGCTAGAGAGCAAGAGTCTCTAGGCAAAGTTCATACCCTAGACTAACTATGTTCTTTCAGAATAACAAGTGTTTTTCTCTTTGCACAGTTTTCCCATATTTGTTTCTACTCATCGGGCATTCGTTTGCTGATTGCAATTATGTGTAGTTCATGTTTTCAATTAATCTATATTGCTTATACTTTGCATATCTTTTGGCTTCTAAATTCTGGTAACTGGTCTTCTATAAGATTCCATGAGTGTCTTTTTGGGGACTTGAACTTCTGTGGGTTTTGACTGGTTAATTTCACATGTGATTTAATTTCTTTGAATATCAGTGAGTAAAATAAAATTTGATATTCTGCAGTGACATAAGGTACCACATACATGTCACATTTTACATGGTAAATAATAGTTCTTGTTTGTTTTAAGTATCTTAGAGCATCCACTTTAACAAAGTCTTCACATGTAATACTAAACAGTACAATTTTCAGTAAAATGAGTGAAAATAAGTATACCCATTTTAATGAAGTAAGAATCACTGAGTGTTCCACCTTTTCCAAATAGCCTGGAAATGTTTATTTATGATTCAAGGTCAGCGGCTTTGGGAGGTATCTACACATGGCAAGCCTGAGGTTGCCATGCTATTCACTTTCTGTAGAACTACTCACTGGGACAAGTTTTAAAATTCAATAAGACATGGATGATATTGATTTCCACAATTCCATGTTCCTTTCACAGAATCTGTTTTTCTCAGATGTGTTGGCTTAGTTCTGGCTTTAAAAATTGACTAAGAACTAAAGAATTTAGTAAGAAAACTAAATTTATGTGGATTTCAAGGCACATGAAGAGGTAGGTGGGAGAGGTAGATGGAATGCCTTAAATTGTTGCTAAGAAATTAATTTCCTGATTTGAGAATGAAGGACCACATGATTCCTGCTCTGAGAATGCTTGAGATTTGCTATTATGTTCTATAATTATATTTATAGTTTTCCATGAGGAGAGAAGGCTGTCAACACTGTTATCTATGAATGTCAAAGAATTCTCTGACTTGGAGTTAGAAAAAGTGTTCTTATTTCATATTCTTTCTTCCAACAACTAGGTGAACTGAGGTAAGTCAATATGACTTTGGGATTTAAGTTTCCTATGAATAATATGAAGAAATAGAACTATTATAGATAGTCTGTAAGTTTTCTTCCAGCTTATTCCACAACTTTGTAAGTTTTAAATTAGGAAGATAAAGCTTAGAAACTTAGAAATAACTATGACTGGTTTGGATTAATGCTTCAT
>NW_003852490.1:5281268-5283509 GCF_000181295.1 Otolemur garnettii
AAACTTTGAACATTACAATACAGAGAAAATCTCTTCATAAGATACCATTCTTCCTTCATTCTTATTTTTCAGAAGAACAAAATTTATTGCAGAATTTTATAGATCAAGCAGAATGGCTCAAACTAAGGCTTCATAAAATGGGTCTTCAAGTATACTGCACACATGCTTTCTGCATCCATAAGCTATGTACTTCCATTAGACAGTGTTCATTGCCCTCATGTATTCAAGAACCAAGGGTTGTGCCTTCTTGTGTTAAGGAAGCAGTCAGAGGTGACCTTTCTTCATCTGGACAGGTTTCTATTGTAGTTGTTGCTGATAATTTTTAATATTTTTAAAATAATGTCTGGATTTAATCATAATTGTTGGGAACTCCAAGAATCTCATAGTGAGTGGCTTTATTTATTGATATCCAAATGTCTAAAAGATTTTAGAATGATCAGGGATAGTAGATAATGCAAAGGAAGAAATAGGTCATTAAATAAAAGTTTCTTGATAGAGCTCATTTAAAATATTCCTTTAGAATTAGAACACAAAATTTGTTTAAAGCTTCCATTTACTGGTGAACACATATGCTTCTTATAACTTATATTAACAAGGTATCAATTAGCTGATTTTATAACTGTATAAGATCTACTGAACACTGGAGTTTCTCAGTAGTAAAATGCTATATTTCCTTCCTGAAGAGAAGAAACAGGGGCCCTCAGGGAGAATAGAAGTAATTACTATTGATAGTCTTTCACTCCCTAAGTGCCATAAGTTGCAAAACCCACTTATTTATCATTCTAGCTACAAATTCTTTTTATCAAATTAATTTAAATAATAAGGGGAGACTGGCAGAATGCTTATTTAATCACTAGAATATATATATATATGTATGTATATATATATGTAAACATATATATTCTTGTTGATTTCTCTAAAAGAGAGGAGAAATTAAATAGTGTGATAAGTTATTTTTTTTCATTATTTCTTCTAAATTCAATACTACATGTATTTATGTTTCAAAACTGGTAGTCAATTTGAATGATATGACTCATGATAATACCACTTCATGTTTCATCAATTAACATATAGAGACTTTAGCTATAACCGAAACATTTTTTTATCCTTTATTTTTTCCATAAGTTTTTTTAAAGGTGTACTCAACTGTTTAATACAGTAAGTGTAAAAAGTCCAAGTATGGAGATAAAAACTATAGTAATTCTCAGAGGGATAGGGATCTGGTTCTGCCTGGTCCTTTCCTCGTTTCCACTGATTTGATTCTATAGTTACTATCAAATCACCTATCTTTGGTCCCCTCTGGAGAGTTTTTTAACCTTTTAATATGCCTTGCACCCATTTGGAAATCTAGTGAAGCCTAGGTATCCCTTCTCAGAATAATGTTTCAAAATTCATATACATAGGGTTACAAAAAACCCAAATTATACTGAAATGGAATTATTAAAGTATTAAATTCTTTTTGAAATAGTAATGATGTGTTTCCTATATGCATTAAATAGCACTGTCTAATAGTGAGTCTAATAACTACCATCATTTTGAAGTTGTGATCAAGCTAAAGAATATGTCAAGATTCAAGAAAAGTCATACTGAGATGACTTCCCTCCTTGCATAACTGTAGAAAATTCTCTTTTTCAGGTAGAAAGTAGCAAAGATAAAGCAATCTTTTTATGCTGTCCAAATTAATGGACTTTTTGAATTCTAACCATTAGGAAGGAATGGACCCCACACTAAGAATACATGCCTTGGAATAACACAACTGCTTTCAGGTAGGAAGTGAAAAATGCAATCTTATCTTACCATTTATAATTGCCAAAACCTTTGCTTTATCCTTTAGCCTCTGTTGGAGAATTCTTCTCCTGCCATATAATACATTAGAGCTCAGCATGTTAAACACAGACCTTGAGGAAACAGCATGGCATACTACATTTCATAAATTTCACATTTAAAATGAAGTAAAAGACACAACTTGTTTTAAGCATAGAAGCATTTAATTATAATAAACCCCAGAAAGAATGGAAATGTGAGGTCTTCAGTCATCAAGAAGTCAGTCAGTTTCTTGCTTTTGTCCTCTCTCCCACTTCCAGCCTTATCTCTAATTTTTGCACTACCTCTGTGACTTCCTATTATTTGTGACTTTCTTCCCTCTTCTTTTTGTATATAACCACCTGCAAGGCTGACAAGTTCATTCCCCTTAAATTCAAATAAATGGCAGATACTGTTTTCTTTTTCTTTCTTTTTTTT
>NW_003852490.1:5284578-5299289 GCF_000181295.1 Otolemur garnettii
TTTTTTATCCATCTTGAATCAATTGTTGTAAGTGTTGAGAGGTGTAGGTCCAGTTTCAGTCTTTTACATGTGGTTATCCAGTTCTCCCAGCACCATTTATTGAATAGGGATTCTTCAGTGTATGTTCTTATTTGGTTTATCACAGATCAGGTGGCTATAAGATGTTCACTTCATCTCATGGTTTTCTATTCAGTTTCAAATGTCACGTCTCTATTTTTGTGCCAATACTATGCTATTTTGATCACTATGGCCTTGTAGTATAGCTGAAAGTCTGGTAGGGTGTTATCCCTGGCTTTGTTTTTATTACTAGGAATTGCATTGGCTATATGGATTTTTTCTGATTCCATACAAAGCAAAGAATTATTCTTTCCAAATCTTTACAGTGTGATGATGGTATTTTAACAGGGATGGCATTGAATCTGTAGATTGCTTTGGGTAGTGCAGACATTTTGATAATGTTGACTCTCCCAAGCTATGAGCATGATATGTTTTTCCATGTGTTAATATCTTCTGCTATTTCTTTTCTTTGGGTTGTATAATTTCTGTTGTATAGATTCTTCACCTCTTTGTTATGTATATTCCTAGGTGACATTGCTATATTTTTTGATCACTTCTAGGAGTCTTGTAGTTCAGTCATTTGGGTTCTTTAAGTATAAGATCATATCATCAGCAAGGAGCAAGTGTTTGACCTCATCTTCCCCCTTTGAATGTCTTTTATTTCCTTCTCTTGCCTGATTGTATTGGCTAGAACTTCCAGCACTATGTTGAATAATAGTGGCAATAGAGGACAATGTTGTCTGGTGCCAGTTCTAAGTGGAAAAGCTTTGAGTTTTACTCTATTCAGTATAATATTAGCTGTGAGTTTCTTGTAGAAGGCTTTGATCAGATTCAGAAATGTGCCACCTATGCCTATAGTACTAAGTGGTCTAATTAGAAAAGAATGCTGAATTTTATCGAATGCTTTTTCTACATCTATTGAGAGTATCATAGGTCTTTGATTTTGCTTTAGTCAAAATGGTGAATTATGTTTTTGGACTTGGATATGGTAAACCAGCCTTGCCTCCTTAAGTGGGATAATGAACCCACTTAATCATGAGGAATGATTTTTTTAATGTATAGCTGTCCTCAATTATGGCTAGAATTTTATTGAGAATTTTACACCTATATACATTAGTGAAATTGGTCTGAAGTTCTCCTTTTCAGTTGGATCTTTTTCTGGTTTTGGTATCAGGGTGATATTTGGTTCGTAATGTGGGGAAGACTCCTTCCTTCTCAATTTTTGGAATAATTTCTGCAGTGTAGGTATAAGGTCTTCTTTTAAGGTTTGATAGAATTCTGTGTGAAGCCATCTGGACCAGGGCTTTTTTGTTCTTGTTGTTGTTGGGAGATTTTTAATTGTTTCTTCAATCTCAGTCCTTAAAATCAGTCTATTCAAGAGATCTATTTCTTCTTGGTTAAGTCTAGGGAGAGTGTGTGATTCTAGGTATTAATCCATTTCCTCTACATTGTCAAATTTCTGGGCATAGAGCTTCTTGTAGTACTAAGAGATAATCTTTTGTATCTCTGTGGCATCTCTTACTATTTCTACTTTATTAAAGGCTTATTGATTTTATTTATTTATTCAAAAAAATTAACAATTGTTTTGTTTATTTTCTGAATGATTCTTTTGTTTCCAATTTCATTAATCTCTGATTTAATTTTGGTTCTTTCTTTTCTTCTGCCAGGTTTGGGATTAGGTTATTCTTCTTTTTCCAATTCCATAAGATGGTTCATGAGTTTTCAATGTGTTCTTTTTCTGTTTTTTTTGAATGTAGGCAACTAATGTGATAAATTTCCCTCTTAAGACTGCTTTTCCTGTATCCCACAGGTTGTGTCTTCATTGTTATTTTTGAGGAATTTAAATAAATTTGTTTAATTTCCATGTCTTTGTGTGGGGTTGAACATTTTTGATGGACTTGAGTCCCACCTTAATTGCCTTGTGGTTGAGAAGATACAAGGTATAATTTCTATTTTTTTAATTTTGCTGAGGTTTGATTTGTATCCTAGGATGTGGTTGATTTTGAAATATGTACCATGGGCTGATGATAAAATATATATTCCTTAGCTTTGGGATGGTGAGTTCTGTATATGTGGATTAATCCCATTTGTTTAGGGTCATATTCGACCCTATCTTTGTTTAGTTTCTGGTTAGCAGATCTGTCTAGTTTCAACAGAGGGGTGTTAAAATTCCTGTATATTATGATATGAAGGGATATCATATTGCTCAGACCTAAAGGCCTGTTTCATAAACCTGGGAACATTTAAGTTGGGTGCATAAATATTTAAAATTGAAATTTCTTCTTGTTGTATTGTTCCTTTGATCAGTATAAAGTGTTCATCTTTGTTTCCTTTACTTTAGTTGCTTTAAATCGGCTTGTATCTGAAAATAAGATTGCAATCCCTCCTTTCTTCTCATTTCCATTTGCTTAAAATACTGTTTTCCATCCTTTAACCCTGAGTTTTGATTTGTGTTTCAAGGTTAGGTGTGTTTCCTGGGGACAGCATATGGATGGCTTTTTTTTTTTTTTTTAATGCAATAAGTCAGTGTGTACCTCTTCAGTGGTGAATTTAGTACATTGACATTTATTGAGAGAATTTATAAGTGTAGTGGGGTTCCATTCATTTTATTTTATGAAAATCCATTGTGTAGTTTTATCTTTTGCATCATTATGGAAGCTAAGTTGACCTTTAGCTTCTGGGTGTTTTCTTTGCTGGTGATCCATTGTGATAGTTTTAAGAATAGGTCTGAGTATTTCCTGTAGACCTGGTCTTGTTGTGGCGAATTTCCTCAGAGCTTGTGTATCCTCAAAAGACTTGACTTCTCCATAAATTTTGAAGCTTAGTTTAGCAGGAGACAGAATTCTGGGCTGAAAATTGGTTTGTTTAAGGATATTGAAGCTGGATGACCATCCTCTTATAACTTGAAAAGTTTCAGTTGAGAAGTCTGCTGTCATCCTGATGGCTCTGCCTCTGTAGGTCAATTGGCACTTACTCCTGGCTGCTTGGAGAATTTTTTCTTTCATCTTGACTTTGGGCAGGTTCATTATAATGTCTTGGAAAGGCTTTGAGTTGAGATGACCTGGGGTTTGATATCTATCTGAAAGGAGTGTGTTGAGGTCTTTGGTAAAACTTGGGAAGTTTTTATTTATGATAGTCTCCAGTAGGGTTTCCATTCATTTGGGACAATCTTCTTCCCCTTCAGGAATTTCTATTATTCATATGTTTAAACTCATCATGGAGTCTCATAATTCTGTAAGTGCCTGTTCTGTTTTCTTTCTCTTCTTTTCTGCCTCTTTAGCTACCTGGATTAAATAAAAAACTTTATCGTCTAGCTGTCCATGGTCTAACCTATTTTTTATCTTTTCTAGTGCATCTTTATATTCCCTGATTGTCTCCTTTATTTTCTTAAGGCCTGCAATATCCTCTGTATATTTTACATATCTCTTGTCTGACTTTTGGTTGTCTTTTCATTTTCTTGTCCATTCCTTTTATTGTCTCTATCATCCATATTTTAAATTCCCTTTCTGTCAAATCCATTAATTCTTTATAGGCAGATTCTTATGCAGTAGTTGCCTCATAGTCCCTTCAGGGAGTTGCTCTATTTTGATTTTTCACGTTGCCCTAATTTTTCTGTTGGTTCCCCCTCATGTGTTCTTTCTTCTTGTTCACCTCCTTGTTCTCCTTTTTCCTTTCCACTTCCTCCTTTGCTTCAAATTACCTTGTCTCAGATCTTAGATCTTGAAGTGTCTTGAGCCTGAGTAAAGTCAAACTCTTCTTCATGGCCCCCAAAATAGGAGTCCTTGCTCTTGATGACAATATGTTGCAATATGTTGCCAGGGCAACAGGTGGTCTTGTGATTGTTTTAGGAGATGGAAAACACTGCCAGCAACTTCTGTGGTCCTTATTCCAAACTTAGATGCCTTCATTGATCTCTTGATTATTTCCTCAGCATTCAGACATGGCCAGGCTGGGATCTTAAATCTCACAACAATCCTTTAGAGGCAGGTTTCACAGTGCATCCTGACTTCAGTTCCCATGGGGTGTTAGCGTCCCTCAGCCTGTCCCAAGAGTAGAGTTCTGATTCTGGCAGGTGGACTTAAGACCGCCATGCTTTAGGCCCCTGCTAAGACCTTCTCATGATCTTTCTACAATGGCAGCCTCCTGCTCTCTGAGACCTTCTTGGTATGGATACCTCACCAACCACCAAACCTGTGTCAAATCCACTACAACCCATATTCAAATCTGGTTGCTGTATACTGTTTGAATCTGACCACACTTCCAAGCTTTTCACTCAATGTACAGCTTCCTCCACCAACTGAAATTTCTGGAAAGCCTTCTTCCCATCCTGTACCTCTGTGGGAGGCCAGCCAATCCCAACAAGTCACAGTCACTCACCTAATCAATCATATTTCTACCACCTGGATCATACGCCATGTCCAGCTTTCTACCTCCTTGCTGTTGCCCCAAAGCTATGACTCTGGGAAGGTCCCTGTGCCAGGTATTTTTGGGTTCTCTCTTTTCCCCCAGTCATTCTAGGAGAGCTTTTCCTTCTGGTCCATTGCCTTGCTCTGCCTCCTACAGATACTATTTTCAATAAATCCCAATTCCATTTTTTTTAAGAGACAAAATATAACTGGTCTAATCCAAATCTAATGACTCCTTTTACTATAGCAAACTCATGTCTTCTTGCTCCTTCCCTACCACAGACGATATTCTGAATCTACAGATCCACCATCACTTAGGTCCATGAGCCACCAGTAAATGACCAACCATTCCATCCCATCCCATTCCATCCTATCCATGCCATTCTATCCCATCCCATCTTATCCCATTCCATTCCACTCCACGCCATTCCATTCCACTGCATCCCATCCTGCCCCACCCCATTCCATTCCATCCATTCCACCTTATTCCATCCCATCCCACTGGAATGGAATCCCATTTCCATTTCATTTCATTCCATTCCAGTCCACTCCATTCCACTCCACTCTATCTGATTCCATTCCACTTCATCCCATTCTATTTTACCCTATCCCATCCCATTCAATTCCATTCCATTATTCTCTACTTCATCCCATTCAATCCCATCCTATCCCATTCCACTCCATTTCAGTAACCAAGAAAAAGCTTCTAGGTACAATGCTAAATTTTGAGGATAAGAAGCTAAATGAGACATGGACTTTTTCTGAAGGATTCAGATCCTAGTATTAAAGATTTACATACACAGAAGAACTCACTTATACATAGTGCATGGTAGATTCAGAGCAGTGACATTTGGGAGATGCTTACATTTTAAAATATTTCACTTTGGAAAATTTTATATTTTTGTGAGGTTAAAAAGGATGGATAGCTTTTTATTTTCTTCCTTGCTCCTTCCTTCTGTCCTTACTCCTTTTTTCTACAAATATTTCTTAAATGCCTGTTAGATGCCGGAGACTGTGGTAGGTACTGGAAGACACATTGACAACTACCATACTGTAGGACAAGCGTGTTCTAGAGGTATATAGGAGGAAATTTAACCCAAACTTGAGGGATTAAGAACATTTCAAAGAAGTAATTTTAGGTGGAAATTTGAAGAATGAAGGATGTTAACCAGTTCTAAGAGAGGATTTTGAACATTGACATAATTACTTATAGGTTAGTAGACATTTATACAAGTAGTGAGTTTACAAAATAAAAAGTAGTATTGGGTGGTACCTGTGGCTCAGTGAGTAGAGCACCGGCCCCATATACAGAGCGTGGCTGGTTCAAACCCGGCCATGGCCAAACTGCAACCAAATAAATAAATAAATAAAATTTAAAAAATAGTATTAAGATTTTAAGTTCAACATATAGATTTTGAAATAATACAGTAGAACCTCCATAGTTGACCGCTTCCCACATTGACCACTTCCTTAAGTTGACCTAATTTTTACAAACTTAACATGCACAACAGGTGCATATCAGTACAGTAAGCCTATTTTCTTATGTTGACCACCACCATATGTTGACCAATTTGTTACAATCTCTTGGGTGATCAACTTACAGAGGTTCTACTGTATTTAGAAATGTGTGGAAAAATTAACTTGTGATTTTTTAGATTGACTTGTGATTAAATTGGATGAGTTCAAATTGAACACAGTTAAGTTATCAGCTCCATTTATTACTTTAATTAATAGAATTTTATTAAGTATAAAAATGTTATGAAGAAAAATTAAGCAAGATACAATTATAGTAAGTTCAGAGTGGTAGGGTACATAGTTTATGGAGTTATGGAAGGATTTTTTGGTGATATAACTTTTCAGTAGTGACATTAAGGAAGTGAGGGAAAAAGTCTTGAAAATATCTGACAAGAAATTTCAGGAAAAAGGGAACATCATGTGTAGTACAAAACTGTTCATGTATGTGCAAAGATATCCTGATTTTATGTACTTTTATTGATACATAATGGTTGTACATATATGTAAGGGATATACATATTTTGATATTTGTATACAATGTGTACTTGATCAAATTAGGGTAATTGGGATATCCACCACCTTAAATACTCATTATTTCTTTTGTTGGGAACATTCCAAATCTTTTCTAGATATTTTGAAATATGCTATAAATTATTGACAATTATGGCAGGCCTACTGTGCTATTGAACCCTAAATCTTATGTGTAATGGTACTTTTATACCCATTAGCTAACTTCTCTTCATTCCATCCCTTGCCCTTCAAAGACTCACAGAAAGACAAATATCATATATTCTCATTAATCTTGAGAGTTAAAACTATGGATCTCGTGGAGGCAGTGAGACATTGTTTTTAAGGTTAAATTTAAAGTTAAAGATGAATATTGTTAAAAAAAAAAACCTTTTGCACAGCCAAGGAAATAATCAACAAAGCAAACAGAGTAGCTAAAAAATGGGAGAACATATTCATAAATTATACATCAGATAAAGGGCTAATAACCAGAATCGACAAAGAACTTAAGCAAACCAGCAAGAAAGAAATCAAACAGCCACATCAAAAAGTAGACAGAAGCTTTTCAAAAGAAAATAGACAAGGGGTCAACAACCATGAAAAAATGCTTAACATCATTAATTATCAGAAAATGCAAATGAAGCCACAATGAGATATCACCTTACTGCTTTTATTAAAAAGTAAAAAAAAAAAAAATACATGTTAGGGTGGATGTGGAGAGAAAGGGATGCTTATATACTGTTGATGTGACTGCAAGTTAGTATAACCTCTCTATGGAGATTCCTCAAAGAACTAAAAGTAGACCTACCATTTGATGTAGTAATCCCACTACTTAGTATTTACCCAAAGGAAAAGAAGTCATTTTATAAAAAAGGCACCACATTTGATGTTTATTGAAGTACAATTCACAATCTCGTAGATGTAGAATCCACCCAAGTGCTCATCAGTTCATGAGTGGAATAAGAACATGTGCTATATGTGTACGATGGAGTAATAGCCACAAAGGACGATGAACTTTTGCAACAATCTAGACAGAACTGGAAAACTTTCACCTAAGTGAAGGATCACAAGAATGGGAAAACAAACACTACATGGTATTGACTATTAAACTGGAAATAACCAAGAAGCACACATGTGATTAGAAGACAATAAAACTTAAAAGGAAACAAACAGGGGAGAGTCAAAGAGTGGTTGGGCCAAAAGCTACCTGATGGTTACAGTGAACACTATGTGGGTGATGGGCACACTTGTAACCATGACTCAAGCATTATAAAGGTGATCCATGTGACCCAAAATATTTATACCCCTGTAATACTTTTGAATTAAAAAATAAAAAAATAAATTTAAAAATACAAAAGGAAATAAAAAAGAATTTTTGAATAAGAGTAATAGAGATTACATAGGGATAAACTAAATGTTATTGGGGAAGAACTTTTGGCCACATAAGTAAACTTTGGTGTACATTTTAATAAACAAAGCAGGTATTAAGGTTAAGAAATAAAAAGAAAATACGAAGTATTATTCAGGTATAGTATTAGAATAAATACAAGAATTTAGTTATAGTGCATGACATAATCAGTTCAGTAAACACTAAAATTGATATACTAAGTCACTTATGTTTCTACATACCAAAAACTAAGAGCTCGATATTCATGATCACAGAAATATATAGCTGCTATAAATCAACTTGTGAAATATGTAGCTACACATTTATAGAAAGATATAAAATATTTTTGAAAAATGTTAATAGAAACAAAAAGAAAGATCAACAACTCCTACTTAAGTTAAGCTATAAATTTAACCAAAATTAAATCAAACCTCACTAGGTTTCTCCATTGAATTATATAGGCCAATCCCTGAAATTTTTAATGAAGAAAATTAGGACCTAGGAAATTTGGTCCTGATTGATAGATGGGGCCGGGAAGGGGGGACAATTTAGGGGGGACGATTTATGGCAAGCACCTCCCCTGCCTGAAATCTGGGATTGTTCATGAGTATGCCAATTGCATTGACATAGAAATAGGCGTACTGACTAACTAAGAAAATGCAGAGCACAGAAATGAATCCATGCTTAGATGAGACGTGGATACTTAGAGATGACACTGCAGGTCAGAGGGAAAATGTGAACTTAGCCAATAAATTAGATCAGCCTTTGAATCAAGTGATTGAAGTGTTAGTCCAAGGCCCATTAAAAACTATCTGTGCTACTTATGTAGTTCATTGCATTGTGGGTCACAAAATGAGGACAATTGTAGAGGATACCTATACAGAGGTCATTGGCAGTGTGCAAATGTGGCAGTGGGGAGCTGTCTGCCCAGAGGTAGGCAGTAAGTGGGTGCATGGTCTGTAAAAAATAACAATGATGAAACTGACTAAAAGGTTGTCTTTTATTTTCACAAGGTGCAGGCAGTTCTAAAAGTTGTCAGTGATAAGATATCTTTCTTAAAAATATCTTTTCCTAAGTGCTAAACAATTAAACAGTTACTATTTGGGTTTAAAAAGATCTATATTATTATCAGTTCAGTTAAGCACTTAAAAGCTAAAACATCAATTGAGGCTGGGAAATATTTGACTCAATACCTCCTACAGCAGCCCCCCAAAAGACATGGAAGACAGAGCAAAAGAACAAAGAGCTCCAGAATACATAATAAATACTGAGTAATAAATACTGAAATTATCAACTTAAACACAGATATCTTAATAATCAGATTAAATGTATGCAGGTAAGGAACCCAAATAAATGGCAGAGATTAGCCAGCAAGATTTAAAACAAATAAGAATAATCTACATGTTGTTCGCGAGAAATACTCTAAAGACAAAAATACAGCAACACAGCCAAAGTGTAAATTAGACAGAAATAAATGCATTGCCTGCAAAGACTAAGCATAAGAATGCAAATGTGACGATGTTAGTATTAGATAAAAATTTAAAACAATCAAAAAGAGATATTAAGTGTGTATGAATCAAACATAAAAACTGCAAATTTCATCAGTCAAAAATTATCAGAACTAAAAGGGTAAGATAAATTTGCAATCGTATTTGGAGATTATAAAAAACTCTCTTTCAGTAATTGATTGGATGAGTCCCATAGATCAGTTAGCATTTAAAAGTGTTAACACTGTCAACCAAATTAACCTAATTGACATTAGCAGAATACTACAGCTAAAGCAACTCAGTACACATTCTTCTCAAATAAGTAAGAAATTTTCATAAAAATAGACCCTTTCCTGAACTAGGTAAAAGATTTTATGCATTTTAAAGGATCAAAAATAATATAAAGTAAAGTATCTCTAAGTAAATTCTCTGACTCTAAAGTAAAAATCAATAGCAATAAAGACTTCATAAAATGCCCCAAATATCAAAACTAAATCCAATGCCTTCCAAATAACTCATGGTAAGCAAAAATAGAACAAAACACAGCTTGAAAGTCCAAAGTAGACCCACTAGTCAGAGGAATTAAAGTGATTGTTGATAAAAGCACCAAAGCAATTCAAAGAAAACCAGAAATTTTTGCTGGACCAATTAGAGATAGGACAAAACCAGAAAACAAACAAAAAAAGTAAAACAAGAACCTTAATCTTTACTTAAAATTATGCAAAGCCAGGCACAGAGGCAAAATTTCTAGATGGGCTTGGGTTAGTTGAAGATTTTTTTGATGCAATACTAGTGGCACAATCCATGAAAGAAATAACTAATAAACTGGACTTCATTAAAATTGAAAAATTCCTCTCCTTCACTCTCTCAACAGGAGACTGTTAATGGAATGTAAAGACAAGCCACAGACTAGGAGAAAATATTAGGAAAAGACATATATGATAAAGGACTGTTATCAAAACCATACAAAGAACTCTTAAGACTCAACGAAGGAAAACAACCAACCTGATTTAAAAAAGTGCCAAAAACCTTAACAGATACCTCAGCAAAGAGGATACCCCAATGGTTAATAAGCATTTGAAAAAAATGCTCCATAACATATGTCATCAGGGAAATCCAAAGTAAAACAGCAATGAGACACCACGACACCACTATATCCCCTATATACCTTGTAGAATGGCCAAAGACTGTTACAGCTCATTTAGAATCTGTCTTAAACAAACAAACAATCAAAAACTGGTGAGGATATGGATCAACAGGAACTCTCACTTATTGTTGATGGAAATGCAAAATGTCACAGCCACCTTGGAAGACAATTTGACAGTTTCTCATAAAATTAAACATACTTCTAACACACAATCCAGCAATTATACTGCTTAGTACTTACCCAATGGAGTCAAAAACTTATGTTCACACAAAAGTCAGCATGTGGGTGTTAATAGCAGCTATATTCACAATTGCCAAAATATATAATCAACCAAGATGCCCTTCAGTAGGTAAATGGATAAACTGGGGTGCATCCCAATAACAGAATATTATTTGGTGCTTGATCATGTTAAGATCAGGAAGGTGAGGAAAGACTGAGAAACTAAGGAGACATGACGACCAGTGTAATGTGGGATCATCGACTACATTCTGGAAGACGAAAATAATATAGATGGGAAAACTGGTGAAATCAGAATGAGTTTTGTACTTTGGTTACATGTTATTATACTCAGGTTAATGTCTTAGTCTTGATTAAGTTCTATGGTTATGTAAGATGGTAGGGGAAATTGGGTGAAAGGTATACAGGAACTTTGTGCTATTTTTTTTTTCAACTTTTCTGTAAGTCACAAATTATCTCAAAAGGAACTTGTAAACAAGCCACAAAAGCTAAAGCCAAACACACATTTCAGAGTCACTCCTCATGTGGATTAGCTCACATTTCCCTGACCTCTCTGTGGATGTTCCTTTGTGTATCTGGCTCCCTATGGGCCACTTACAGTGTACATCAAGTTCACAGCCTCTCCTGAGAAAAGGAGCGGAAAGATCTTCTCTACCTATGAGCTTGCTTACTATGATTTGGATCATATGACATATCATTTTGTAAACTTAATTAAAAAATTGAAATTTGACTGTAGATTTCTATCATTCTATTAGTTAAAACGTTGTTTTTCTTCTTTCTCAGCATTTAGTGTTGCTTCTCCATAGGAAAGGTATTTACACAATGTGTTCAATGATGTCTTAGTTTATATTGGTATCCGTCTGAATATTTACTTTTAAAGAAATGTTTGGTTACATGAATAATAATAAATAAATTATATAGCAGAAAGAAGCCTGAAATGTTAAGTTTCATGTATCAATGAGCAAAAGGACAAGTCACTGTGAAAGAAGGAGGAAATTATACCTGGATCCCTGAAATTAAATTGCATAGAGTTATCTACTCTAACTACTTAGCTATCCGGGCTGCATTTAGATAATCTTTATGATTTTTAGGATTCTTTGAAAACATTAAAAACAAAAATAACTTTATTTCAAAATTCGCTTGAGCACATTATCCTTTCTGCCACATTGTGATGATCTACGAGAGGGATTGGGACAACCCTCTTGATACTTGAAACAGGGCACTTTGGAACTTTCACGATGCTAAAACAGAACAGCAAAGAATAAGAACATAAATCAAGTGGTATTATTAATAATAAAGCAAACTGAGTATCAGTGAATATAGCCCTTAGGTAAACTTCTTCATGGAATGAAAACAGAAGCAACTTAGTAAACATTTTTAACAGTGCCCTTGTGTAAACTGTATTTGATTCACAAGGTCGCTTCTTCAGAAACGTTTAAAGATGCATGCTGTTTATTCATTTTCATGTTTTCACTGTTGTTCTCCGTAGTGTCAACTAATAATCAAATATGTCCATTATTTTTTTTTTTCTTGTAGCAGCTTTTCAACCAGGGAAATAAAAATGCTGTGTCAAAGTTAGAGATAAATTTTCATCCCATGTTACAAGGCTATAAACTACTTGTTTACGCAGTGATTTTCACTGTTGATAAATATGGCATTCTGTCAAGTTTTGGTAGCAATGTTTCCCTTGTCATTGAATTGCAATGTTAAAACTCTGTACCTAGAGGACTTTGTTTTTAGATTATTTATTTATTTATTTTGAAGAAATCAATTATCTCTTCAAGGAGACCTACCCAGCCACTATGAAATAAGCATGCTACATTACCTTTTTAAAGGCCATTGAGGAACAATTTAATGAACTACAAACCCAAAGGCAAATGTAAAATGGCATATCATGTTATCCTTCAAAAAGTTGACTGAACTCCTGTTTCTGGTAATAAGGCCTGGGACAGCTCATGTGTTAGTTTCATGCTACTCAAGGCTGGTTATGTAACACTAGAAAGTGGGAGGGCAGATATACCTAAGAGTGCATAGAAGGCTGATGTTCCTTTCCCAGATTATTTTTTTTAGCAATTTACTAACTTTAAAATTCTTTTTAAGTTCAAAATATTATGGGGTACAAATGTTTTTGGTTCATATATGTTGATTTTGTTGTTTGGGAAAGAGTTATAAGTATGCCTATCACCCAGATATTATCCATCGTACTGGTTAAGTACCACTCTCTTCTCTCCACCTGTCTACTGCTTGATTGATGTTGAGTTTTACTTCCCCTCTGTGCACTTATGTGCTCATGGGTTAGTTCCAATTTAATAGAGAGTATATGTGATGTTTGCTTTCCCCTTCTTTATGTACTTCGTACCTAAGGATGAAGGATGACCTATAGGATGATAATGGTCTCCAGTTCCATCTAAGTTGTTACAAAAGACCTTAATTCTTCCCTCTTGTGGCTATCTAGTATTTCATGGTATAACACATTGTGTTAACCCACTCATGAATTGATGGGCACTTGTGTTGATTCCACATCTTTACAATTGTGAATTGTGATGCAATAAACACTTAAGTGCAGGAGTCTGTTTAATAAAATGATCTCTTTTCCTTTGGTTAAATATCCAGTGGTGGGAATGCTGGATCAAATGGTAGATCTACTTCTAGTTCTTTGAGAAACCTCTATACTGTTTTCCATAGAGGTTATACTAATTTGCACACTAACATGTATTGTTTTGTCTTTTTTTTTTACTTTTTAATAAAAGCCATTCTAATAGGAGTAAAGCGATATCTTGTAGACTTAATTTTCATTTTTCTGATGATTAGTAATGCATTTTAAAGATATGTTTATTGGCCACTTTTCTATCTTCTTTACAACCTAATATCTTTTGAACTTAGGCAATTACTCAGTCTTTCATTTTACTTGAGTATTTTCAGAAAAAAAATGTCAAAGTTTATATATTCTACATGAATATTATGGAGACCAAGTGAGTGAGTGCTGATAGTTTTTTAAACCATCAAGAAAAATGCAATACTGTTTTCACAAGTGATTATCATCAATAGTGGTAGACAAAAGTTTCTTGATGTTTGCTTTCTCCCCTTGCTCTTGATTTACCTCACTGGGCATTATTTTATTTATCTATCTCTAGGCATCTGTATATATGAAAAAATATTTCAGAAAAGTATCTATGTTATACTTTTGTGTAACTCAATCTATGATTTACTCTCCTATGAAATTATTTTTTATTTTATTTTATTTTATTTTTGAGACAGAGTCTCACTATGTCCTCCTTGGTAGAGTGCTAGGGCATCACAGCTCATAGCAACCTCAAACTCTTGGGCTTAAGCGATTCTCTTCTCTCAGCCTCTCATGTGGCTGGCACTACAGGCGCCTGCTACTACATCCAGCTATAAATTTTTATTTTTATTTTTCACATTTTAATGCAATACAGACATTGCTCCAAAGGAATGAAGCTAAAATAATAGAATTTTATGTCAGATGAGGCAATTTCTAGAAATGGGATATATATGTTTTCCTTAGGTCTCTGAGTCAAGGTTTATTTATAATATTAGCAATCTTCAACTATCATAAAGGGCTGTGAGCATATATTTGTGTTAGTGTTATTTAGAATTAATTTGGTTTTTGAGACATTTTGAAGATCCCTTGAAATGATTGGAAAAATATTGATTTGGCAAAAAGCAATAGTTCAGAAACAACTTAGAAACTTGGTAGACAAAACCTATTGTGAATTTATCCTCATAATTTGTCTGTGAGCACATGGGGTTATAAATTCCTTTCTAACAGATAGAACAATGTGGTCTGGAGAACTTGAACAACTTATCAAAGATGACACACATCCCTGTGGAGGACCTGAGATGTGACACATGTGTTATCAGCACTGTTTCTCCACAGGAAGGTAAAAAGAGATGACAGGAAGCAGACCCTCTTCTCCAACCAGAGAAATTCTTTGTGTTTTTTTTTT
>NW_003852490.1:5299309-5345965 GCF_000181295.1 Otolemur garnettii
ACACTTTCTTTATAAAATCATTCCCTGCATCCTTATATACACATCATTAATGATTCCATTTAAAAAATTGAATAGGTAAATAGCATTATGAATGTTAATTAGTTGAAAGCAGTAGTTCTTAGTACTTTCTTGACTACAACCTGCAAAAAGAAATACTGTTAAATCAACATGACTTAATATACAAATACATACACATAGCAGAATAAAAGTGCTGAAAAGAGTTTATTCTGATATTTTATTTTGTTTTAGACAACTAAAAATTGAATTTATGACTTGATTTAGAAAAAGGAAGTATGAAGAGTAATTTTAAAAAATTTGTATGCTTCTATAATGTTTATTTCAGCATTTAAGATATTATGTCCCAATACAATACAATAAATTATTCTATATTTAAAATTGATAGATGATACCATTTAATGGTGAAACTTTAAATCAAAGGCAGCTCATCACCAGTTCTAGAATTATTTTTAGTATCCATTATTGGAAACACTGGTGTTTTCTTTACTGCATTAGAGGTTGTTGTGTGTTTGTATCTAGAAGATGAGCTTTAGGAATGATGATATTGGTAATATGAGTTAGGTTGAGTTAACCAAGATTTGGATAGGAACCATCATTTCTTTATGTACTCCTATTTTATTTCAAAAATATCAAATATTCAAAGAAAAAGAACTCAGGAGTCATTCAGAAAACAACACCATGATGATTAACATGGTCAGGACCACACTGAAACTTCTGGGCAATTATGGAATGACTTATACAAAGGTGTTAGTGACTATCTTCCATGTTTCACCACCTTTTTTCCTTGTCCCTTTTGTTTAGTTTTCTTTAATTTTCTCCTGTAAATTTTCCTTCCATTTCTTTCTTTTCCTCTTTTACTTTCTCTTGACTATGCCTTGTAACATTGTCTGCTTTTTTACTTAGATCTTTCTTTTTTTTTCATTGCAGTTTTTGGCCAGGGCTGGGTTTGAACCCACCACCTCTAGCATATGGGGCCAGCATCCTACTCCTTTGAGCCACAGGCGCTGCCCAACATTGTCTGCTTTTAGAAGGCAAATGAGTCTAAAATACTAAAAATACCTTGAGGTGTCAACCCTCTACTTCCAGAGAGATGGCTGCAAATTGTTTAATTTTAATTATGGAATGCTATGCCTTTTTTTCATTCTTTTATCACGGTACTTGCCACTTATCAATTCTTGCCCTGCATTATAAATAATTGGTTGTTTCTGTCCTCCTCCCAACATATTCACTGAATATGTAAATGAAAAATGAGCAGGAATTTAACTTAGAAATATTTCTTCTTGGGTTTAATAGCAGTGCAATATACATATATTACACGGGTTAATTAAATCAACAAAACTAATGATGACAAATACTTGGCATGCCAGCTACCATTCTTCATTGCTGGCTCCAGGCAGACATCCCTAAACACTGATCTCCTTCCAACTAGGCAGGGGTGGGGCCTCAGCATCCTCCCTAACATGGCATTTCAAGAGACATAATTAGTTCACTCCATTTGGCGTTCCAAATAATGTAATGTGACTGCCATACTTTTCTTAAATGAAATGAATTCAGTCACTGAAAATTACTTTTCTTTGTAGTTCTGGTTTACATTGAGGAAATTGCCAAAGACTCAGGTAAATGAACTGCAGCCAAGCCAAGGGATCTGCTGGATGTGGCGTCCATTGGCTTTTTTTCTGTTACTGATACACCTGAATCTGCTTTCTTCCTTTCATCTTTATTAATTATCAAAAAATAAAAATCCCTTTGCAGGAAATGTCTTAGGGAGCCTATCACACCTTTGATGTCAAACGCAACCTTTTGTTCAAAGCCTTCCCTGGTTATCAAATTCCCAGACATCACAGGTAGAAATCAGCAACCAGAGGCTGAGAAAGGAGAAAATCACAGAATTATGTTCTATGCTAGTTCCTGAACTCATCTCCCGGGACTCCTAGGAAGAGGGATGAGCTCTCACAACAGACTTAGACCAGTCAACAGATTCATTCTCCCCTAATAACTGTCTGAAGCAGCTCCCTGAAAATCATAGTTATTTGAAGGAGAACAAATCAAATGGGGCTCCATTAGAAGGAAAAAAGAGGGAAGATCAAATAGGCATTAGAAAATGTCTGCCCCACGGAAGCAATGTGACCGTCTAAGTTTTGATCATGTGGAGTCAATTATCGCCATGTATTATCAGAGCACGAACTCCTCCATCCCATATCTTGCCATCCTTATAAGGAGCAAAAGAAACCTACTAATCTCTCAGGCCTAATCATATCATGTATAGAATCTTTTAACCTATTATGTTGTAGTAAACATATTATGACTGAACAATGTATCAATAGAGGCCAGCACACAAATTTTATCATAATAGATAAAATAGATATACACCCTACCCACATGTATAGGTGTGTGGGCGGGTGCGTAGGGTAACAGTTCTAAGATGCAGGGATTTATATAGAGAATCTGAAATGAGAGTGAGCCCCTGGTTTAAACAGCCTGTATTTTCTCAGATGAAGAATAATTTTGAAGATGAGATAGATTTGATCATTACCGAAGCTGTAGATATGAAACTGGTCATGTTATATCAAATATAAGAGAAAAATTACATATATACAGTAATAGCTTCAGTAATACAAATAAGCGATGCATCCATGATTTCTAAAGACCACAGATAACACATTCAAATTTGAATTGAGTAATATATGTACCCATCTATACTTAAATTGTGTACAATCTATGTTAGGTTCTATTTAGAAATTTTTATTCTGTTTCCATTGCAATTCTGTGTCTTATCATATTTTAATCTACATCTGGGTACATTCAGGAAATTGCTTTGGAGTGTAATATGCCTATAGAACCACATTACAATGATTTGCAAATAATGTTATCACCACTATTGCATTCTCCACTTGGAAAACTGTCTTACCTAGAAAATTTCCCTTAAAGCAAGCAATATGCAATTTCATTAAAAATAATTTTTAATGGTACATTTCACAGTTATTGCCAGTTCTTTTCTGTCATCTTTGTAAATTTGCAAGAACTCGTGATCAGTTGTCTTTAATTCGTTTGTATCAAGACTATACTTTCAGGGATCATTTCTATAGCTCATTTAATTCTTCTGTATTCTCTAATAGGGACTGTGTTTCTTTTCTAAGCATCAAAATCTGATCTATCATGGGTCATTGTATGGTTAGCCTTACGGGAATAGTCTTCAGTCTATCTTGTCCATATACCTTAGAGAACTAGGTGAATGACTTATAACAGCCTTATTCTGGAGAGGTTTCCTATGGTGTTGATGTGCAAACTAGACCTGGGTTGTGCTGTGTGGACTGGCTTTAGAAAAAACCATTTCAGATTTGCAGAATTAATAGGAAGGGGAAAATGTGCATCACATGAGACTGAGTGACTAGATTTACTTACATTTGTGTTGAGTTTGTTGTGAAGGTGAGGGACTGAAGAGACATATTCCACTCATTCTTCTGTCTTAGTATTCAAACGAAAACACCGATGTCTATGTTTTTCAGAAAACATGAAGACATATCTCCAGCTGGTGCAATAGCAAGCTCTTTTCAAGTGCCTTTGCCATTTCATTCTACTGCTTTTGAAATGACTCTAAAAAAGTGAATGATTAAAGAAAAGCAGACTGGCAAATGCCTGAAAGGAACTAGGTTTTGTCACTGAGCTTATGAATGTAAGCTTATAAAGAAGAGCTCTGGCCTTCAGTAGAAAATAGAGATGGAGATAGCCAAGGAAGCCCTCTGCCTCTGTGCTCAGGGAATGCAGCCTCCTTGGTAAAGGAAAAAAATGAATAGAATGTGCTGCTCTTGGCCCAAATTGTGCCAGGAGGGTCTTAAGGAGGAAAATGAATTTTCAGACATCTGCGAAGTGTAGAACTATTTTTTCCATCATGATTACTTTACACTGCATGAATCCACTCTTCTCATGGGCCACCCTGTACACAACTGCAAGGACAAGGCTGCAGAAGCATTTGGGAATTATGGGTCTGGGCTTTTTCTGTCATTGCTCATGAGTCCCTCGTCTAACTAATTTTGAAGATACGAGAGACGCTACCTAATGCACCTATGCCTGCCAGCTGACGTCTTCCTTTCGCATTTGAATTTGGCACAGTTGTACCTCTGCCTTTATTTTTCATTGTCTCTGAATGTGGAGTATATACCTCTCTACAGGTATCCAGCCCTTACCAGCATTCAGCCCAAATGTTTATTATAGAGAAACATGAATGAAACCCATCTTGGCATGTTGAGAGAAACTTCAACTTCATGAACAGCTCCTTTTTCGAAGCTTCTCCTTCAAGAAGACTATTTTTTATAGTCTTAGTGCCCTTATCTCGTCAGTCCTAACTTTAGAAGTTTAGAGGATCTTCCTTGAGTGAGTCTGAATTATTTTTGCTCTACCTACCTTCGTATTTTGTCTTGGTTCTCATAGATGATTAAGCTCCACTTAAATATATTCTTCACATGCTCCACTCCCTCTGGCAAGATAGAAATTGTTGGAAATCTATTCCTGAGCCATTAGGAAGGCTTTCTCTTATTCAGATATTCATCACTGCTTTTATTATTACCACAATAGCAAAGCATAATCTTGCCTAAAAGGGGGATCATTATTTTGCATTCATAAATTTGGAAATACCTGTCATGCAAAATGCTAAAGGCAACCTTTAATTACAAGTATTATTGTTTCTTTCTGATAAGCAAAAAAGGCAGAACATATGATTGATTCCTGTGTCTATACCACATGATCATTTTAATTATATGAAAAATGGTTGTAGTTTAAAATTAGCAGATACCTGGCATAATTCAGATTTTATAAGAATGAATATCCTCTGGCAACCCAACTGCCATAACAATTTACATTTTTACTACTCTTTTCATAACTAATTCCAGATAAGAATCAGTGGGAAGCAATAACAACAAACTTTGAGAAAAAGGAGCAATTTGAACTTTTAGCTTTCACTGTGACTATTTTTAAACTTAGGGAGCCAACCTACAGAATGGTTAGGAACTATTCTGAGGAACTTTTAGTTGCTCTGAGTGAAGATTTCTGAAGAAAAGAGACTCAATGTTTATGAAGAGATCTCTGAGCACAGAAAAATTTGGGGCCCTGAAAAATTACAGGGAAGCTAGATAAGAAAGGAGGGGACAGGATCCATGGACTATAGAGCTTATCTTTGTAAATTCTCCTATTTTTAAGCCATTGGTAATTCTTAAATAAAGCACACAGATTTGAAGATATTTGTGATCTCAGTAAACTCTCAAGAGAGATTTGATGATACCTGGTCTATATGCCAAGTACTTGGCTTCAAACTAGTACTCTTAAGGACTGGCTTGATGTGTTGAGTAAAAACAAGAGATTTTTTTTTTTAGAAGTAGGTTTCAATAAATCACCATGGTCTTCAGGGTTTTGAATATTAAGCTTAGAACACCAATTGCTAACATCAGTCACATTTATCATAAATTGCTCCAAAGGTTCTGACATTTTTAACATGGATTTTCAGAAAAGTTCAGTGGTAATAGTCTAATGTCAGGTGCAGCCACACAACATGGCTTGGAAATATGAAGGAGACTCTAGATGGGGTAGATGGAAAGAAAAGCTGCTGTTTATGTTTTTGAAGTAGTGTCTTAGGGCGTGAAGGAGGCAAGGCTGAGGATAGAAGTTAATGCCATTAAATGTTTCATTTTTGTCTAAAAGGAGCCGATGCACAATGGTAAGCACTAACTTGGCTGCTCTCACCTCATTGGTTTTTCAGTGAATACACCATGAACAATTTCCACCTCATTCATAATATCTATGTCAAATTCACCTAACTTGTCATATGGACATAGAAGTGAATGAGTAAGTTCCTTGTTTTGTTTTTGATGAGCAGCACTTACGACTTGCTGCCTGGCTATCAAACTGGGAGTTGAAACTCTGAGAGAAATTTTGGATTCTTTGAGTTATTTGCCTAGCTTACTTGATTGTCCAGCTGTTGGAGATCACCTTGTTACCAAGTAGGTACATTAAGTTTCTATCCATTTTACATCTTAGAAAATAAAAATAACCAACCTCTGAAAGAGATTAATGTATTCATGAAGTTTTCCTACATTAGCTACAGATCTGAATATTTCCTTGAAAGTGAACTATAGGTGGTCCTCGACTTCAGATGGGATTAAGTTCCAGTAAACCCACTGGAAGCTGAAAGTATTACACAAATACACAAATGTATTTAATGCATCTAAAACATTACAGCTTAGCCTCGCCTACCTTAAACAGGCTTAGAATGCTCAGCCTACAGTTGGGTAAAATCATCTAACACAAAGCCTAGTTTATAAGGGAGATATGGGAATTTTGAATCAAAATTCAAAGTGGTTTCTACTGAATGTATGTTACTTTTGCACCATTGTAAAATTGAAAACTTATAATTAAATCATTTAAGTCAAGGACCATCTGGATATGGCTCTTTTTAAAGTGAGCTTTTTGTGAAATGTCTTTTAGCCTTGATGATGGTACTCCTGATTCATCATATTGTAATAATTATGGGGTAGTGGGGTGACCATTTTCGTATGCACAAGCCCTGGTTATGTTTTTCAAATGGTCGTAAGAGAGCATCAACTCTAACCCAGTTTAGCTTACTGCTAAATAAAAGTATTAATAAACAATTAGTATACAGAATATGGTAATTCACATATTTTTCAGAGTATGACTTCATTTTTTTTTTTTTTGCAGTTTTGGCCGGGGCCAGGCTTGAACTCGCCATCCCTGGTATATGGGACCAGTGCCCTGCTCCTTGAACACAGGTGCTGCCCCACGATTTCATTTTTTTTTTGCAAATATTTACCTGAAGATTAGGTGTAAGGAAATTGTTCTGAGGATTGTCAAAAAATAATTTATCAAAAGATTATTTGTGGATGATTGAGAATCCTCTCTATACATATGTAGAAACTCATATAGTATGTGTGTGTGTGTGTGTACATATATAATATAGAAATATAATTTTAAAGCAGTGTTTTACCTGTAGGTTTCCTGATGTTTTTATACTTCAAGAATATATGTTCAAAATATTTTTATGGCTAACTTATTTATGAAACATTGGATTTAAACAATATTTTCTGAAGCTGTGAAAGGAGAAAGCAGTTAGTGTCCTGTCTACTTCAATTTTTTACCTTAATTTAATTTAGAATATTGAAATATTGTATTCTTAAAACATAATTTTTTGGCTTTCTTTGAGTTGTAGTTTAGTGATAGCCATTGTTCTTTTTCACACACCTTCTAGGAATAGACCTCTGAACCTCATTGCTAAATGGCCTTCCGGACTGTTGTTGAGACCCTGATTTATTACCAGCCTCACATTTCCCCATTATGATATCCCATGGGAAAAAATTCCCTCAGGCCTCACTGTCAAGAGCAGGTTTTCTTTTTTGAAGAGAGAGTTATTATTTATTGTTATTTTAAAATCGAGAACTAAAAACTGAAAATTTTAGTATGCTTTTTGCTTTGTGTTGATTACCAGCAGCTCAGAGTTAAATTTGCCACTTATCTTTAAAAGTGTTTCTAGATTTTTTGGTATGTCTTTGGCAAATTTTTCTTCTCATTTTATTTTACCCTCCCACAATGTTCACCAAACATTTTAAATGAGTTTTATTGCATCAATTTGGGTCATTTATATCTTTTTGGGATGAGATGGAGGCAAGTTTTATGGCTTTTGTTTTAGTCATTGCTACTAAATTCTAAGCTTTCCCATGTCAACATTCATGTCTTAACCATGTGCTGTTTCTGTCGTAGATAAATACATTACCTTGTTCATAGTGTATATTGCATTCATTTGTTTATCTGTAATATCTCACTTACCATTACAGTTATAGGGGAGACTGTACTACATAGAGTGTGCCCTAAGGAACTTGAATAACAAATCAGTATTTACTGAACTGATAAAGACGGCAGAAACAGAAGGTTGGGGTGAGGGTGGAACACTAGGACACCAATTTTGGATGAGTTAGGTTTGGGATGAACACATTTGCATTTATATTTTCCTAAGAACTCTTCAGTGTCCCTTGTAAGCAATGACTCACTGCCAAGAAACAATGGCATAGATTTCATTCAACACAGTCTTTTCCCTCTTCCTCTGATGACAATCACGTAGCATCTGATTCTTTAAGCACATCAAATGCATCATGTCCTCTCCAGATCTCAGATTCTTGATTACTGAAGAATAGAAATGAATTGGCACTGGTGATGAGATGGGACCTCCTCAGGCCTTGATCCTTATTGTCATGAATCAAGAGGAAAATCTGAAGATTTCCACTGAGATTAACATATCATCATCTTTGGCAGAAATGAAGATAGACCACCATGACTCAGCATGCTCTGCTATTGCCTATTTATAAAACACTCACAGACCTTTCTCACCATTTTCTGGCCTCAGGGAAGGACTAGGATTAGGCCAGAGGGGCAATGACCTCAGGTAAAAATTAAGGAGATACCAGTTAATCTCAATAATTACATTAATTTCAGTGCAATGTTTTAAAATACAAAAATTATTGCAAAAGTCTGTGAATTAATAATGGTGTCATGTCTAACCACATTGGATTATGGGACAAAAGGAAAAATCAGTAATACTGATCTTGTTTTCACTTTAAATTTGTTTATTATAGATTTTGTAAAAATTTGGAATCCTCTTCAATTTTGCCCCTAAAGCCAGTGCTTTACTCTTCTCTGACCTAAATTCCAGACTTGTGTAGACTGATCCGTTTTTCTTTTTATCTATGTTTATATCCATTGCCACAAGATACTAGGTCTCATACCCTGGGTTGTCAACCTCATATGAGTCTCCCTTTGGCTCACTCCATCCCACTTCTACCTACCCTTCCACTCTGCCTTCCAGAATAAACAGTTATTAAGAGCATGTAAGAGTTATATTGGAAGCTCATATATCTTGTATTTTTAAACTCTTTTCTAATTGCTTTCCTCAGCTTTTCATGGTTCTCCTGTTTTCCTTGTTGTCCTCTCAAATGGAAGCTGTTTTCTTTCCCACACTTATTACAGCATTGGACTTGGGATGGGGTAGATGTCTTTGCTTATTATAACTTCTTTCAGATTCTTTTTCCTCTTTTCTCCCTATAATCACTCAGTATTAATTTTCCTGGGGTCTAAGTAGACCATAAACTATCCTACTTTTTTGTAGTCATCCACTGATTCCAATGTTCATCCTACTTTGCTATGGTCGTTGGTGATTTCAGTGTCCATTTGGACGATCTTTATGATAACCTAGTCTCAAACTTCTTTGCCTACCTTCTCTCCAATGATCTTATCTTTCCCCCTTCCACAAAGAAAGACCATACCCATGGCCGTAACCTAGACACACCATTACCAAAAAGTTACCCTTTTGTAACTTTCCAAATATCTGTTCAAGTCACAAAACAGAGACCTCTAAACCATTTTCTTTCCCTAAGCAGAAAATGATTCTCCCTGAGCTGAACTAACTGGAATTGGGTAAGGGGTAACATAGGTACTGGCTTGACCATCACCATGGGTATCTCTGTCTGGGTCACATTTGTCCCCAAATCCACTGACTTTGAGTCAACCTGGCCATAGCAATTGCCCAAAGACTGCAGCCTTTGTGGCCTGTCTTCTAGATTCATTGCAGGTCGTAGGCCACTTTTGTCAGCAAATGGTGGGGCTAGGTGGAATTCAGGTTTCAGGGCCAAGGAATTTCCTCCAGCTGGGCTGGTCTAAATGCTTCCTCCATGGGCACTAGCAGAATTATACCTCGTGTTGTGTTTCCCTGAGAGAAAGTGGACCTTAGTTTCAATGAAAAGTCCCAGAACATTTCACGCTACCTCTCCCTGGCACATACATTCTCTCTCCAGTGGGCATTTTGGTTCAGCACTTCCTGCACATGGGTAGTGGTGGTGGAGGAAATGAAAGATTGTCTTTTCTGCCCTATTATTTGATATAAAATTAGAGCCAGAAATTGTGATTGCCTGGGTTTGGTTATTCTGAAGGTAGTTACTTGTTTGGATATTAGGTATTTGTGAGGAGGGAAGATCACTGGAGGTTTTTGTTTGACCACCTTGCACCATCCTGCCTAAAACTACAGTCTCATTATTTTAATTAACATCTTTAAATAGTAGAATCAGAATCCCCAAATTTACCTTTAGTCCATTTGATTATTTACTAAGCATTTGAGGTGTCCTAAGCATTGAAGTATCCTAAGGTAACCTCTTTTTCTACCCTCTGTGATAGTTAATTTTCAGTGTTGATTTGCCTGGGCTGTGAGTTGCTCAAATAGTTGGTTAAATATTATTTCTGGTTGTGTTTGGGAGGGTGTTTCTAGCAGAGATAAGCATTTGAATTGGTGGGCTGAGGAAAGCAGATGGTCTTACCCAATGTGTGTGGGTACCATCCAATCTGTTAAGGGCCTAAATAGAACAAAAAGGCAGAGAAAGGTTACACTGGGTCTCTGCTTGTGTGAGTTGAGACACCGATCTTATCCTGCCCCTGACACTTTCTAGTTCTCAGGCCTTCAGATCCGACCTAGATCCCCACCACTGGCTCTCCAGTTGTCAGGCCTTCAACAATACCACTGGCTTCCTGGGTTTCCAGATTGCAGATATCAGATGGTGGAACTTCTCTGCTTCCATAAATGTGTGCGATAATACTTTACAATAAGTCTCTTTATCTATCTATCTATCTATTCATCCATCCATCCTTGTTTCTGTTTCTCTGCAGAACTGTGAATAATGCCTATTCCCCATTCAGTTGTTTTAGTCTTTTCCATCTCAGTGAATGACAGCTTTATCTTTCAGTTTCTCTAGTCAAAAAACCTTAGAGTCATCTTTCACTTGTTTGTCTTCCATGCCACATAGCCATTAGTAAATTCTATCTTGAAATAGATTCCAAATATGAGGACTCTTTATCATTTCCATTGCATTTCTTGGTCCAAATCAATAATGTCTCCTATTTGGACATTCTTTTCAAGTAATGTTCCCCCCTTCCCTCCTATAGTCTACTTGATAGTGCAAACAGCAGCCAAAATGATCCCTTTAAAATATGTATGTTATGTAATTTATAGATAGTTGTTATTTCCCATGTAATACATTCATTGTTACAGTGTTTCATTATTTATTAATTAATATAATATTTTTACAAATCTATAATGATCAAAAAAGCTTGGCACCAAAATAGAGATATAGATCTATGGAATAGAATAGAGAACGTAGAAATGAACCCAGCTACATATTGCCATCTGATCTTTGGTAAACCAAACAAAAGCATGCACTGGGGGAAAGAATCCCTATTTAATAAATGGTGCTGGGAGGACTCTTAGCCACAAGTAGAGGACTGAAACTGGACCTTCACTTGTCACCACTTACAAAAATTGCTCTCCCTGGATAAAAGATTTAAATTTAAGAAACAAAACAGTAAAAATTCTAGAAGACAGTGTTAGGGAATGCTTGATACCATTGGTCTGGGAAAAGATGTTATGAAACATCTCATGTATATTGTCCTTGGCAATTGCAACAACACCAAAATAAATAAACTGGATGTGATCTAACTAAAAAGCCTCTGCACAGCCAAGGGTACCACAACTAAAGAAAACAGACAGCCTTTAGAATGGGAGAAGATTTTTGCATGTTACAAATCTGACAAAGGCTTGATAACTAAAATCTACAGAGAACTCAAATTAATCAACAAGAAAAGAACAAACAATGCCATTTATAAGTGAGCAAGAGACTTGACCAGAAAGTTCTCCAAAGATGACAGATGAATGGCCAACAAATGCATGAAAAAAATGTTCATTCCTTTCTAATCATCAGAGAAATGCAAATCAAAATCACCCTGAGATATCAACTAACTCCAGTAAGATTAGCCCACATCACAAACTCCCAAAGCTATAGAGCTGATGAGAATGTGGAGAGAAGAGAACACTTTTGTACTGCTGGTGGGATTACAAATTAATACAACCTTTATGGAAAGAAGTATGGAGAATTCTTAAAGATCTAAAAGTCGGTCTTCCATTTGATCCTGCAATTCCATTACTAGGTATCTACCAAGAAGAACAAAATCATTTTATACGAAGGACATTTGCATCAGAGTGTTTATTGCAGCTCAGTTCACAATTGCCAAGACATGCAACCCGAGTGCCCATGAACCCATGAATGGATTAACAAACTGTAGCATATGTGTACCATGGAATACTATTCAGACACAAAAAAGAGGCAGACTTTACATCTTTCTCATTTACCTGGATGGAGTTGAAACACATTCTTCGTAAGGTATCACAAGAATGGAAAAAAAAAATCTGATGTACTCAATACTAATAGGAGACCAATATATAAGCAACCACATGCCCACATGAAAGCTGAAACACAAATATAGCCTAGCAAGGGGGAGGGGAGAGGACAGAGAAAGGGAGGGGTAAAGGAGGATGATTAGTTGGATCTCACCTAATGTGTACAAGGTGAAGGTGTTCAGCATGACCTCTGGGTGAAGGGCTCGCTACAACTTGAAATTTACCTTAGAATTGAAAACAGTGTAATCTAAACTTTATACCCTCATATTAATTTGAAAGACAAAAATATTGATATTTTTAAATCGAGGACATTTTTATATATGCTATCACCTACATTAAGCTCTCTAGATAACTTTAGGCCAAGAGCAACAAACTCATATGCTTTGAGAGTTCATGAAAAAGGCATACATTTATGAAGAGGGGCTATGGAATAAAATAGGGCGTGTTCATCCCACCTAAAGTGGATAGTCTGTGCTGAGACTCAGCCCGTAATTGTTATTTAGCTATGTGAGTTCAACTCTACCATATCTTCAGGGATTATTTTTTTTAAGTTAGAAATCCAAATTTCTATCTGAAATCTACCATTGTTTAAAAGTTGCCACTAAATTAAAAATTTGACAAAAACACCATGGATTTCTGCAAGTTGTCTTCTGGGTATCCTGGTTAAAACCTTTGTTTTTAAGCTTTGTGTGTCCAGCTGGGCAAGCCCAAGTGCTGACTGTGTGCTCTGTTCTCATCAACATAGTGATAGTTCTAGAACACTCATTTACTTGCTCATTATAAAAATACTTAGTGATGGTTTATTACATACTATAGACTGGGTTGGGTCTTCTATATATGTTCAAAGACAAATAGTATTTGTTTTGTTATTGTTGTCTGTTTTTTCTTGTTTCTGAGACAGGATCTTGTTCTGTCACCCAGACTGGGGTTCCATGGTGCCACCATAGCTCACCACAGTGTAATCCCACCATAGGCTCAAGCAATTCTCCTGCTTCAGCCTCCCATGTTGCTGCATAAGATTCTTATGAGGTTGAGTTTTGCCCCCAGAAAAGATACGGTGAATTCTTAAGCAATGCAATGTGACCTTATTTGGAAACAGAGTTTTTGCAGATGTAATAAGTAAAGATGATGTCATATTGGAGTGTGAGAGGGGGCTCAGTCCAATGGCTCGTGTTCTTATGAGAAGAGGAGAAACAGCACAGATCTGCTGAGACAAGGGGAGGAGGCCATATGAGGACAGAGGCAAGACTGGAGTGATGGAGCTGCACATCCACGAACACCAAGGATCTCCAGCCACTGCCAGAGGAGCTAGGAGGAGGAAAGGAAGAATTGTACCCAGGGACACAGAGGGAACAATAGCTCTACTGAGACCTGTGGACTGCAAACCTCTAAAACTGTGAGAAAATAAATTTCTGATGTTAGTACATAGCCCTTGAAAACTAATACATAGGTCTAAGCAAAAAATGTTGGGAGGAATTTCTGGGATTACTCCTTTACAGAAACTTTGCATTTAACTAGGAATACAAACATGTTAATCTGTGCCCCAGTGAGCATGCTGACCATGGGGCATATTTGAGGATGGGAATCTACATGCCAGGGAAGTGTCAGGACAATTGTGGAAGAAGCCTGGGTCATAGGTAGTGCTGTGAAGCTGCTAGACTAGCCCTGGAAGCCCTACTTGTGGCTTTCATTAATATGTGATTTAAATAAACTTGTCTTATTTAAGCATGTTGTTTGGGTTTCTTGTTATATGTATTCAAGCCGAATGCTAACTAATAACCAATATACTGGTGTCAGGCAGGATATATAGTGGGTATAGTGGGCACAGTGTAGAGGAAAAGTGGGGAGAGAGCAGGCAGGAAAATTCAGGAAATGCTTCATTGAAAGGGAGATCTGTGAGTTGGGAGAGGGAAGGTTAAAAAAAAAATACACATACATGGGTTTTTCCTCCACATCAACCAATTTTCCAATTCTTGGCAGACAACCATTAGCTATCTTACTATTTAACTTAATTCTTACCCCAACTACCTGGAGCTAGTGAAGACCCCACAGACTAAGGGCTCATCGTGCAAAATAACTCTCATTTAGATGCCGCTTCTGAGCTATCAGCAATAAATCTGGGGTTCCCAAGACTTCCTCTTTGGGTTTAATAATTTGGTAAAGCAGCTCACAAAACTCAGGGGAACGTGAGCTTATATTTACTGATTTGTTATAAGAGAAATTACAAAGAACACAGAAGAACAGCTAGATGGGGCGGTACATCAGGCAAGGTGGGGGAATGGCAGAGAGCTTCCATGCCCTCTCTGGGCATGCGACCCACCCTCTCTGCACCTGCATGTGTTATCAAACCTGACTTCATTACACAGGCATGCTTGATCCAATTGTTGGCCATTGATGACTGGGTTTGATCTCCAGCCCCTGTCTCTTTCCCCAGAGGGAGGATGGGGCTGACGATTCTGGCCTTGTAATCACCAGGATTACAAGCAGTTATCTGGCCTTGTAATCACCAGGATTACAATCCTCTGGCAAGCAGTTCCCATCCTCCAATAGTAACCTCATTAGCACAGACTCAAGTGTGGTTGTGAGGGGTTTATCATGCTCCTCTTGTCTCTATCACTAGGAAGTCTACAAGGCTTTTCCTCTCTGGGGAAAGAAACAGGGGCTGGAGATCAAGCCGGGGGTGGAGAGACAGGGGTGGAGACAGGTCTTGTATAAGGAACTGGGGATGAAGACCAAACACACGTTTCTTATTATATCACAATATCAGAGGAGGAAGAAATGGAATTGAAAAGGCACTAAAAATTAAGATCATTTCTATTATATAATTTTCTGATGTTTTTCTGATATCAGTGATGAAAGTGATATAGAAAATTACTCCGTGTCTGTGCTGGCCATTGTGTGCAAATGCCTGCTTTGGAGAGTTGATTGCTCAAAAAACAGCTACATGTTTGAAAAATAGGGAATTTTTAGATGTAACAATATTTTCTGTCCAATGCTAATTAATTGTGATTTATTTCCAATGCTAATTAACTGTTATATGTCTAAGTCTCAGTTTTCTCATCAGAAGAATTGGAATAAGCACATCTGACCCAGAGGTGCATAAGAAGGAATAAATAAGATAACACATAAAGAAATAAGATAACTCATAAAGAAATGCTTTATGAGAATCCCATGGGATAATTCAATCATTCAGGAATAAATGAGAGATGAAAAATAAATGAAGACATAAGTAGATGAGCCTTGACATTCTATTACATATTAGATGTTCGCTAAATTTATTTCCCCTCCATTCTGACTTCTGCCAGTCTGTCTTCTGTAATATCAAGTAAGTCAAAGAATTTGGACTTTGGGAGGCGGGGAAGGTAATTCTTAGTGCAATTTTCCTCATGTGTAGGCTGCACACAGCCTCTCGTGTTTTAATGCAGTAGAAAACTAAACTGGGATGATTAAATTATGGCTTCAATGCATATAATATTATATTTGCTAAAGGGCATGATAGACACATTTAGAGCTTCTGGGGCCTGCTCATTTCAATCAGCTCAAGAGTACATTATCTTCCAGGTGTTAAACTAAGAGGAAAGCTTTAATAACTGCAGAACTTCTTAAAAATATCATGGGAAATAGCAAATACTTGGGGGAAAAGGCTGTAGTCTTAACTATAGCCCACTGTATTATTTTTTACTTCAATCATTTCTTTTATAGAAAAAGTTTTATAGAAAATAGCCTGGCTCCCAATAGAAAAAACTATATAGTCGTAGACTTCACTTGGGCATTTGGTCAAGATGCTTAGGCCATTAGGATATCTCTGAGATATCATCTTGCTTCTTTTTACTTATGTTTCCTTTCTCCCAATGTATCTCAGTACCTGGGAGTGTAATCCTGAGCTGTGTCCTATCTCCTCATTCCATTTGGACGCTTCCTCTTCCTTTCCCACCTTCTCTCAGATTTTCCTGTGTTTTGAGTATAATTACTTTCTTAGATTAGAAATATACAAAGAATTCATGACTTGGGTAGTATCTAGCCATCTCTCATTTCCAATTAATGACCGTCAAAGCTTGCCTAGTTATCTTCTTTAGAGCCCTGTCCCAGGTGCGCAAATGGGATGCCACATTGTTCTGACTTTGCGATCATTTGTTTGTTTCTGTGACAATTTCCTCCTTTACCCATAATTTGAGTCATCTTTACTAAGAGCCCTAGCCCCACCCTAAAGTTACAGAAGTATTAGGACGTGACTACCAATGAGAAGAATGCCGATACTCAGAGACCTATAGATTTTGGCTTAAGCCAGCTATGTTGTTGGTCTTATTCTAACTAGTACTGGGGTTCTAATCCACAGGCTGTGTGTTATAATAAACTGGATTTCCTTTTCATTATATTTGGCCTGAATCGCATTGTTAATTCTGAATGCAGAAAATTTACATGAAATTTTGTTTTGTATGTGTTTTTGTGCCACAAGTATTTCAAATGCTGCACTTTCAAACTGATAAAAGGAGAGAAGGAAGAGAGGAAAGGAAGCAAAAACGAAATGGTCAGCTTCTTCCAGGACACTGATTTTTAAAGTCACAAATATTATTGAATATCCAGTTTCCTATGGCTCTATTTATAACAGTGTTAAACTTTATCTAAGTTCTGGGCTCCTATAATACAAAGATAGTTGAAAAATTCCTCCCTCATCCCTTTCTTGTCCTGAAAAATGGCTACGCTAATAACTAGCACTCCCCAGCACTGGCATATTCCAAAATATGACCTAGTTCTACCCTTTCTGGGCAACTTTCTGTTACCTATTGATAAAACTTGAAGTTTTCTTTCCCTCTTCTTGGACATATTTGACATTAATGGATGTTCTTCTCCTAAAGTAAGAGCCTGACTAAAATCATCCCTTTAATTATCTGGTACATTTTGTCTTTCACAAGGAGAGTATCCATCCATATCCACTTCTTCCTTAGCCATCTCTGTTGTTAAAATAATCAGTTTGGTGTTCTCTTCAAACTCAGAGATATCAAGGATCAGCTTCTCTGCCCCTTTTCTCCCTGCCCTAGAAGCCTGGCTCCTGCTGGCTCCAGGTGGCCCCTCAGATCACGGGTGTCCCACCTGGCTATTTACTCAACATGGAACAGGCAGATATTTTCCTGACAAAAATTTCATGTATGTATCTGAATTTTCTTTTTCTTACTTTCCTACTTGGGTTAGAGGAAAAGCTTTTGTGAGCAGAAAAAAAAAAAAAATACATAAATAAATGGATATTTGTTCCTTAAAATTTTACATTAGAATTCAGTTTATTAAAATGATAGTTTAAAACCTAATTTTCCTTAAGTGTTCAGATTTAATGTATAAATGTTTTTAATACTATTTATAAATATAGTAAACTTTAAAGATCACTATGGGTGGTGGCTAATAACATTCAATCAACTCAAATTGAAATGAATAAGCTTATTTAAATAATCAGTTCAATTTATAACTGTCTATTAAATTCCTTTAAACCCTTTACGGTACATTTAAATTCTTTTATTCCCTGACTTTGTGAAACCTTCCAAAGTACAAAGTAAATTTAATCATCTATATACCTAATTCTGAGTCTTGCTGGGGTTGAAAAATACTTTCCTATTAATTATATAGCTTAACAATTCTGGGTGGTCGGGTTACCATTTCACAAGAGTTGGAGCACCTTATGGACCTTGTCTTGCATCCTTGAGAGAACATACACTTTGATTCTTTTTACAACAGCAATTCTTATCCTGAACACATCAAATTCATCTATTTTTTCTTGATGTTAAGTTACATTTTGCCAAATGCTTTTCCCTGGAGTTTGTAGAATTTCCGCGAGGTAGTAGATAATTTCTTCAACAATTTCCCTATTTGAATGATGAATTATTTTTATATTCTTCCTCTCTGATTGGCCATAGTTCTTTTATAGATATTAAAAAGACCTGAAATTACCATTTTCACAATAGCCAAGATATGAAATGAATTTAAATGCCCACCAGTGGATGGATGGATGAAGAAAACAGGCACGTGTGTATACAGTGGAATACTCCTCAGCCTTTTCACAGAAGGACATTCTGTCATTTGGGGAATAGGGATGAACCTGGAGGACAGTAGGTGAAGTGAAATAGCCAGGCACAGAAAGACAAATGCTGCATGAGTTCACTCAGGTGTGGAATCTAAAAACTGATCTCACAGAAGTCGAGAGTAGAATGGTGGTTTCCAGGGCCTCAGGTGGTTGAAGGGGATAGTGGAGAGATGGTAGACAAAGATATAAAATGTCAGGTGGGTAGCTAGAAGGAGTAAGTTTAAGAGCTGTATTGTGTAACCTTGTCACAATGTATTTTATTCTCGAAAATGGCTCAAGTAGATTTAAGTCTTCTGGCCACAAAAGAAATGACAAGTATGTGAAGTAATGAATATGTTTATTTATCTATTTCACAATATTACACATTTCAAAACAACAAGGTGTGCATAATAATTACATGCAAGTTTTATTTGTCAATTAGAAAATAAATTGAAAAAGAGTTATACAGTTGGATTCTATGCATTTCCCAGGACTTGGTCTGTCTGTTAGATCACAGCTTCTAAGATCCCACTAATTACATCATCAATATACATATTTCTTTATGGATTAGTGTTTGTAACACGTTGGAAAAGACTATCACAGCCTAAACCGATGTGAAAAGCTGAAAACTCAAGCTTCTATAAGGTAGGGGCAAAAGAGAAAAAGCATAGATTTATATCCTCAATACCAATATAATCTTTGGGAATGTACCACCCACTGCCTCAGTTCCTGGTAATAGGTATAATACCTATTGCAATGTATACATGAACTCCTATGCTTAGAAACTTTGTGAATTGTTTTAATATATAAAAGTCATTAGTTCCATTAATAACTTTATAGAATTAATTCTACTGATCACTTTAATAGACCTAATTCTATTAATCTATCTCATTATCTGAATATAAAATAATAACTCTTGTAAAAATAAATACCTAAGTTGCATCTGACTTTCAAGAAATTTATTGCGAATGAAAGGATTGTATAGAAATACTATCCAGTAAGAGGAGTCCTTCAAATTTTGTGAGTGAGTATATATCACAGAAACAAATAGTCTCGGGCAGTAAAACAACCCAACTGCTACATAGACTATGTGACACAAAATACGTATTGCTTCTGAAGTAAATTAAATATGACTTAGGAGTATGAGCTTAAAGAGACAATTTCTGGGACCCAGGGGCCAGAGCCTCTTACACAAATAAAATAAATCCTAACTAGCACTCTTTCCCCCTTTAGGCCTTTCCTAGTAAAGTGATGAATGATTACAAATCAGATATCCAGCTATATAACCAAAGAGATTGAGCGGGACCGAGGCACATTTGAAAACAGCGAGTTTGACTCTTCAAACTTCTGGAAACAAAACTGTTTCTGAGTGAATGAAATGTTAAACCAGAAGAACATATAATATAAAGGAAAATCTTTACATGGATGTCTTCTTTTGAAGATTGCATCTTTTCAGATCCTCACACTTCATCTCAGGAGTGAGCTGGATTTACAGCCACAACTCATGTTTTGAGAAGTCCTTGGCTGAGTCTCGCTGCCCTCACCTAGCCCGCTGGGCCATAAAACACCTGGGTTGGTTCTATCACTTCTGGAGGAAAGGAGCGAAGCAGTGCAAAACAATATAAGAAAAGACTTCACTAGGGGAAAACGTGTTGATCCAAACTGTGTTTGTCTTCCCAGTGTCCTGTGACCTCTGCCTTTCTTAGCCTCCCGTACATTTCCAGTGTCCCCATTCAGAGTGCAGAGGGAGGCCTTTCCATCATAGCAGGGGTTCATCAGCTCAATGCTTGGATATAGGATTGTCAACCCCACCATCCAGAAAAATGTCTTAGTTATCTGTGCGGCCATTTCCTTACTCTGTTTTTTATATTAAAATAGTTCTTAATAATTTGATTTTGTGTAAAAGAATTTTACCACTGTCATAGTCAGCTCAGGTTGTTAAAATACCATATATGGGGGTGGGGGAGGGATTAAACAGCGACGTTTATTTCTCAGGGTGAAATTCTGAGATCAGGATGGCAGCACGATTGGTTGGGTCCTGCTCCCTTCCTGGCTCACAGTTCACGTCTTCTTTCTGTATCTTTGCATGACAGACAGAGAGGGAACTCTAGTCTCTTCCTCCTTCTGTAAGGACGCCTCTCATCACCAGAGCTGCAATCTCCTGACTTCAGCTCTGCCTAGTTACCTCTTGAGGTCCCACCACCAAATACTACACACTTGGGACTTCAACACAAGGATTTGGGGTGGACACATTCAGTCCAAAGCAATTAGTGTATAAGCTTGTCTCTTTTTTTTTTGTCCTTCTAAAGTGATCTACTAAAATTTTCCCCAATAGGTTATCAGGGCAGTACAGCTGGGGATGGGGGAGCATGGATGGGCAGAGAAATGAACAAAGAAGGCATTTTAGAAATGGTCAGCTCTCTATCCTTGTTCTATTTTTTTTTTTTTCTTTTTACCCATTCAGGAGACATTCACCTTTATCTGAGGCTCGTCCAAGAGATAAAGAGTTCAGTCAGCAGGGGCATGACTCCGTTTCTCCATCTCATCAACAAAAAAGGAGGGTTCTATTATGTTTGTCTTTCCACCCACCTACACCTCTAGCTTTTCCTGTTGGGGGCACAGTGGTTGCCGGTGATGGACTAAATCACTGCATATTCCAGCCAGAAGTCAGCAGTCTGCTCTGAGGCGGTAAACATCACTACCTCGTATGTGTGTGCTATTTCAGCGTCAGCCTAAACCAGTGAAGAGGACGAGGATCTGGAGGACACAACGTAAGGAGCCAGACAGCCAGTGAGTGCCAAGAACCCTGCGAGCAGTGGGCAGGGGATTAGACGCTAGATAGGACTGGAGAGGTGGGAGTCAGCGGTGGGAGAGGCCTGCCCGGTGTGCAGCCCCCGCAGAGGAGTCTAGGGACACGGGAGGAACCAAGCTCAAAGTCGGTCTAGGGGTTCGGGGAAGACGTCTGGTGAGTTCATGGGAGTGTAAATGTAGGGTAACAGGAACATGAACCAGAACTGAGGAGAAGGACTCATATCTCTAACTTCCCAGGTCGCCCCCTTGGTGGGAGGCGATGCCCAGGGCAGAAGAGTAGGAACTAGGGGGAGGTGCGCTCAGGCTGAGGGGCCGTGCGCAGGGCAGGCGGGTAAACCCTGCTGCTCTGTGTCGCTGAGAAAGAGGTAACCGCATATCCCCCCGCAGGCGTGGTCACCACAAGCACTAACTGGAGAACCTTTAGAACAATCAGAATATTCCGTTGGGCCAGAGACAGATACAAGCAGTGCTCTACAAAGCTGCCATCTCTGGGAATCAGGGGATCTGAGTTGGAAGGGCTCTGTGTGAGTGACCAAACTTCTCCTACTGAGAACTGCCCGTCGGATCTCCTGAAAGCTTTATTCTAAAGGCAAACCCCTCCAATCCACTGGAAGAACTCAGAGCCCTATCCCTTTGTCTTTAATATTGCTTTTTACCCAATGGAGTCTAAAAGTAGAAATG
The DNA here is from genome assembly GCF_000181295.1 of Otolemur garnettii. Classification (NCBI taxonomy): domain Eukaryota; kingdom Metazoa; phylum Chordata; class Mammalia; order Primates; family Galagidae; genus Otolemur; species Otolemur garnettii. The sequence goes on from NW_003852490.1 coordinate 5,321,140, forward strand.
GAATTACTTTTTACTGTCTTATAATAGATTTATCACCCAATATAAGGCAGGGAACATTTTGCTCACTTGAGCCCCTGGGACATGTTACCCAGAGGTCATTTTCTCTAGGGCTCTGGTAACTACATAACACAAAATAGGGGGCTTAAAATAACAGAGATTTGTTGTCTCACAGCTCTGGAGGCTGGAAGTCCAAGACCAATTTGTTGGCAATGCTGTGCTCTCTCTAAAACCTTTAGGAGACCTCTTTCCTGCCTCTTTATAGCTTTTGATGACTTTCCTGCAAACCTCAGCATTCCCTGGCTTGTAGAAGCATCCTTCCAAACTCCTGCCGTCCTGTGGGGTTCACTGTGTGTGTCTTCACATGGCCATCATTTTGGACTAAGAATCTGTTCTTCTCCAGTATGACCTCATCTTAACTAATTACATCTTCAAAGACCCTATTTCCATATAAAGTCCTTATAGGAAGGGACACCAGAGAGCTTGTTTTCATTCTTTCTACAATGTGAGAACGCAGGAAGACAGTCTTTACAGGGTAGGAAGAGGGCCCACGCAGGAACCCTACCCTGCTGGCACCCTGGTCACAGACTTCTGCCCTCCAACACTGTAGGTAAATAGACTTCTGTTGTTTAAACCACCCAGTGTACAGTAGTTTGTTATGGCAACTGAGCGGACTAAGACTCTCATGTGCTCTCATGCGACCTCACCACTGTGGAAACTATTAACCAACAAGCTCCTCACAGGCAGTAGGTAGCTCCTTCAGCATAATACATTCTGATGCTTTATAAATAACACATAACCCTCACATTTGTGTTGCACTGTAAATGTCCCTATTTCATAGATGAAAAAAATGAAAATCAGAAGGTTTGCTGCACTGAAGCTGAGCTCAAATTTCTCACACAATCTGCCCCTTTTCTCTACCCTCCTAAGCCTCGTATGACTTGGGCATGACTTTGTTAAATTGAATTCTGGTTTATTCTCTGTAAAATCAACATGCTGTAGACAGCTTGTCAAAAAAGGAGACTGTTGGGGCTGAGTCCAGTGGAAATGGCATGATTAGTGTTTTGTTGTTCGTTTTCCCTTTGGAGTGTATTTATAATAGCTGTTGTTGCAGCTTTATAGATACCCTTGTCTCTTGCAATCTGCAGAGACAAGCAGAAGGTTGCAAAGGGCAGGTGCAGAGATGCTTACCAGCAAGGGCAGGTAGGTCAGGCAGGAGAGAATGGGCAGCCCTTGGCTATGGGAGGCAGGTGGAGGATCTAGAGAGAAGAATTGCAATTTCACTGCTTCATTATGCATAGCAGGGCTTTTGCCCCTGCTGTGGTTCTCTGCTTCATCTCTTTGATTGGTAAAGACCACAAACAGTTTTGTTCTGGCTTATGAGCTTGATAAAATGTGTCCCACTGTGGACAAGCAAATGGAGGAAACGTAATCAAGTAAAGGTCTTGAAATATAAATTGTCTCTAACAGATTGGATATTGAGAAATCAACCATCATCCTCCAGGTTTTCAATAGGGTTGTTTTTTTCTTTATTATAAATAATATCTAAGCCTACATATTTATAGATAGTGTTTGCAATACTCTCCTTCGTGGATGCATATACTGTGTCTTCCTTCACTGCTTCTTTTGAAACTTACAGAGAAAAAGGTAATTGAAAAATTTAGAAAACCTTTTTATTTATTTATTTTATATTAGAGACAGAGTCTCACTCTGTCACCCTAGGTAGAGTGCTGTGGTGTCATAGCTCACAGCAACCTCAAACTCTTGGCCTCTAGAGATCCTCCTGCCTCAGCCTCCTGCCACCATACTCAGCTAGTTTTCTTCTATTTTTAGTAGAGATGGGGTCTTGCTCTTGCTCAGGCTGGTGTGGAATGCTGGAGCTCAAGGGATCCTCCCTCTTTGGCCTTCCAGAATGCTAGGAATATAGGCATGAGCCACTGTGCCTGGCCTAGAAAACCTTTTTAAAATCTGAAATAACTACATCTACTCATCAGTAGTTTCCTTAACTTCAGCCCATAGGCTATGATTTTAATATAATCACTATCACAACCTGTATTGTTCTGTTACCTATGTAATGTTTTAGAAGTCAGAGACTACTACTTTTTTCCTTTTCTTTACCCAACACGGGGCAATACGCATCAAATATTTACTGATTATTTAGTTGGAAAATATGGCAGAAATACATGAGGTTGACTTACCTCTTCAGATTCAACCAAAATTACCACTTAGCTTCTTTATTTTTCATCATCCATTTCTTTTAACTTCCTTCACATATTTTGCACCTCACTTGTTTGTACTGTACTTTGGGTGGCTTCCCCAGGTATTTTCAAATTTATACATTCTCCTTCAACTGTGTCTAGTTTCTGTCTAAACATCTGCTGAATATTTTAAAACATTTAAAGATTAGCTATTGTTAATATTTGAATAGAGATGTAATTCTCTTTTAAATTGACCTGTTCTTTTTTTCTATAATGTCCCATTCTTGTTTCATGAGTTTTCTTCCATTTTTTTAAAAAAAAATTATAATCTATTTTAAGGTCCTTTAAAGTTACTCTATTTCCTTTAGTTTGTCAAATATGGATTCTCTGATTTGTTGCATTTTCTTCCTGTTGTATAGGGTGCTGTGTTTGTTTGCCTTTATACATTTTGTTTATCCACAGTTGGTTAGTCTTCAGTGAAAATCCTGTGTGCCTTGCATCATGTAGGCACTTTGATGGGATGGTTCAGAATGTTTCCATCAGAGTTCTATAGGGTTCATTGATCTTAGTCAAATTTTTAATTAGTTTTTTTGTTCAGGATTTCTTCTTCATTTTGGTAGTCTACCTTTTGTTATCTTGCCCATTCATATTTGACACAGGCTAAGGACCACAGTTCTAGTCCCAGCCTAGACTAACTGGCTCATGCCTAACAGAACTCTGGGCCTGTGAATGCAAATTTCTAGTTTCAGTTCATAGACTTGGACGTCGTTTTGTACTTAGCCTTATGGCCCAACATTAGAACTCTAGCCCCTGTGGTATGTGTTTGATCCTGGCACCCCTAATGGGTGATAGGACTTTGTGTAAGGAAAATTTCCTTTTCTTCTTTGATATCAGCTATTTCTTTCAGATTTCTAGATGTTATTTCATCCAAAATTACTATGTATTTTTAACAAGTGGGGGTGCTGCCTACATCTGCTTAGCCCATTAGCTTGTCTAGAAGACCTGGAGGATTTTAACATTATTCCCATTTTATAGATGAAGATGCAGGTAGTTGAGGCTAGCTGAGCCTGTGTTAGAAATGCAAGCTTGACTGCTAGTGAACATTTTATATTTTCCAGATAATAAGTGAGCAAATTTAGTCTTATGGGAAATTGGAAGCAGGCAGAGTGGCCAGGAATGATAAATACAGTTAATAAGAGTCACTGAAGTGAAAGTTACAGATTCAAATATATTTTGGGACAGGCCAGTGAGAACAAGCAGGTTGTAATACAATAGAGAGTGGTAAGGATAGAGACTAACTGGAATAGTCATACCCTGTTAAACATTTAAATTGAAAAAATTTTCAAACAATATGCTGGAAAAATGCTGTATCTTCCAACCAAATCCAAACTGGCCACCATTTTGCAACCAAAAGCCTAAATAGAATTTGCCTTTTAAGAAAAGTGCAGGTCCACGAGATATTCTCATTATATCTGATCATCATAGCAAATATCAAAGTTAGTTTGTATTCTATAAGCACATGCAAAGTGAGGGTTGAGGAGGTTGCCAAATATATACTAAGCAATATGAGATGGCATATTAAAACAACACCTTGTAATATGGATGTTGTATTCACAAATTTACAAAAATGCCTATACTGTGATTTGAAGGCTATAGGAAATAAATATTGTTTAATATGTGACTAAGTTATAGAGGCAAATTTCTTTTCTCTGGTAAAAACTTAAGATTTCACAGAGGGGAAAAGGAGATGAGAAGCTGTATACTGATTCTTTGAGCCTCTTTACAAAGAAGAAGCTGGGCTCAGACAAGGGAGCCAGAGCACTACAGAGATAGACCTGAGAAGTTCTGGCCAAAGAAGCATCAGCCTTTGTGGGGTTAAGCTGTTTCAATTTCTTGTCCTAGGCAAGGGTGTTGGTTCTGAAAGTGTGATTTCCAGACAAGAGCATTGGGATTACTTCAGACTCACTTAAATTGCAAATTCATAGCCTCTTTCTCAGACTCACTAAATCAGAAGCTCCTCGAACTAGGCCTCAGCAACATGGGTTTTATGCATATGATATTTAAGAACCATGACTCTTGGAAAATAAAACTTGTACAGTGAACATTTCTGCATCGTTATGGATATAGAGTAGAAAGAGTCATCAATATTAGGCTGAAGTTTGGAAACAGCCAATCTGGACTAATAGTAATAAGAATAACTGGCTCCAATTGAGTACTTACTGTTCCAAGTATTTTATACACAAGAACACTATAATGATCTTAGTATGACAGAAGGGAAAATCCTAGGACCTAGCAAAGTTAACTAGCCCTTGATCTCACAATGTGGCTAGCTGCATACCACAATCTATTCTTGAGTTATCTCTTATCAGGGAAACTCAGCTTGGTTGTTCCTTAAGTGAGAAATAAATTTCTTCTGGATTTGAACCAAAACACACACACACACACACACACACACACATATATATTTACTGTATTTTGGGCTACCCCCACAAATATATATAACAAGTAAATGGGAGAGCTTATATTTGATCCCAAGTAATTTGATTCTGAATTTTATGCTTTTATCTCTAACATTATACCTCTTGTCCAGAACTGCTGTCAATGCCAGAAATGTACTTGAAGAATTTTATTACTTTATTTCTCTTGCTTATTGATCTCTGCCCTAAATTGAAGCTTTCAGTTTGATGGGTTTTTGTGTCACTTACAACACTGTGCCTTATACAAGAATGTAAACATTTATTTCCATTTAACTTCTTATAGTGTTTACATAGCAATGTTTTATTGCTAAATATTGTTGTATCATTCTCTTTTAAATCCAATATTCCTTTGCTAAATTCTTGCCTGTCATGTTTACTTAACCCTGGAATTATTTATTTTCTTTCCCCTAAAATCTGCCATTAAGAATTATCACTTGGGTATCTTAGGGCCTTCATGCTGTTTTGTTTTCCTTTTATGTCATTTTATATGTTTTAACTCTTTTTTTAAGAGTTAAGTCTCTTTTATCTTCATTCATACAAAAACAGACATCCCACATATTATTAATTCAGGTTCTCATGGTTAAATTCAACTATATTGGATATTTTTCTATAAATCTGATATAAATTTAGACACATATAAAGCACATAACTCTAAAATTGCACATTGATTTCCTCTAAGGTAACTTTGACTAATAGCACTGTAATGTTATTAATATCAATATACAGCATTTGGTATCAACCACACATAGGGCTTCACAAAGGGAGCAACATATACCACAGAAGAAAAATAGGACCATGCAAACACACTCAGCATGGACAGAGCTCATTTTGATGCTGCCATTTAAAGACATACTGTATGAGATTGTGTAGGGAACTTACTGCAGCTGAGAAGCAGCTCCTTGTTTGTGAAATGACAGGCTTATCTGATGCCTAAAGTTCTTTCTAGCAATAAAAATTCTATCATCATAATTCTAAGCCTTAACGGTAATTTCAATGACATTTCCCTCTGGGCCAGATATCCCAAAGAGAGCTCCTAGATCTTTGAGTTTATAGAATATCAGAACAGTGTACCAGTCAGCATGAGGCCAGTCGAGTGGAACCCCTTCCAAATTATTCAGTAGAAGGAAATTAATATAAGGAACAAGTTTAAAAGGTTTGGAAAGAGCTCTAAGCCCCTATGGTAGAGGGGGTTTGGGAGGAGGTCATGTTACCAGAACCCAAAAGTGGAATCCTTACCTTTGGAAAGAGTAAGGGTTACTATGGTAGGATTCTTGCTAAACCAGAGCTGAAGTCATGCTGGAAGGAATTCCCTTCTGAGGTGGAGATTTGGTGAAAGGGACTCCTTAGTGCAGCTGAGCTATGAGGAGACACAATCATTGCCAGAGACAACTCTGAAAACAGAACCATGAGAGAAATTCTATGGCTTCTCCTCTCCTTCCCCCCATCTAATCCCTCTCTAGTGACTTCCATCTGTCACATTTAACTGGGAGTTGATACCAGTGGCTAAAGAAGTGTGGTAATTGTAGGTTGTGGTGTTAGTCCTCTGTGATAATCAACAGTTAAAGAAAAAGTTTTAATTGCCTGATGGCATGAATACAAGCCAACTATCACAGAATCCCTCAATACCATTCACCCCCATTTGCCAGAAATTTTTTATCTCAAATTCCAGCCAGAATGGGCATATGTTTATTTCTCAGCCTCAATTGATGAATCAGCTATGGCAACTGTAAACCAAACATACCTGCTCCTGGATATCCCTGTACAACTCATGTCAGCCTAGCAACATCCACACCCAGAACTGATAAGATGAGCCAGTCATCCATGAAGGGGGCCAGAATGAAAGAGTTTTGCCCTGGAGCCAGCTATCAGGACAAGATTTTTTTCTGCAGCAGGATGAGGAGGAGTTAGGGGCCTTCCTGTCCCTCTACTCTCACTGGCAAAATCAGGTATAAGGAAAGGGAGCAAGTTTTGGTCTTTTAGTGCCTCTCAGCTATGAGCATTGAGGAGGCTCTTCCACACAAGGCTGTGATCGTACTACCTAAAAGGCCATTGAGCCTCTGCTGAATGAAATCAAGGGTGCTCCTTCCTTTTTCCAGCTTTTCACCAACCTTTAATTGAATCCCATGGTACTAGACACTCTTGACACAATTTCCCACTCTATCCTTTCTCTTTTGGTTCATTTTAATTTGTTAGCATGATTCTTAACTGACTTTAGCTAAAGGCTGAGCCCCAAGCATTTGGCAGTTCTCAACTTTAATATACACATATCTCCTGAGATCTTGGTAATTTACAGATTGGTTCAAGCTTCTATATTTCTGGAAATCTCACAGGGCAGACATTATCAGTGTTGTCAGTCCCTGTGTCTCAGTGAGGTTTCTTTTCTTTTTTATTATTAAGTTATAGCTGTGTACATTAATGCAGTCATGGGGTACAATGTGCTGGCTTTATATACAATTTGAAATATTTTCATCAAACTGGTTAACATAGTCTTCACGACATTTTCTTATTGTGTTAAGGCATTTATATTCTAAACCTAATAAATGTCACATGTATCCTTGTAAGATGCCCTGTAGGTGTGGTCCCACAAATTACTCTCTCTTCACCCGTCCTTCCGCCTCTCCTCCCCTCCCTCTCTGCTTTCCTCTTCTTCTTGGGCTATAATTTCATAGTCAGACTGAGTACATTGGATTTAGACTTACTAAATTTCATAGTAAGACTGAGTACATTGGATACTTTTTCTCCCATTCTTGAGATACTTTTATAAGAATAATATGTTCCATCCATGTAAACATGTAAGAGGTAAAGTCTCCATCTTTCTTTAAGGCTGCATAATATTCCATGGTGTACATATACCACAATTTATTGATCCATTCATGGGCTGATAGGTACTTGGGCTTCTTCCATAACTTAGCAATCATGAATTGGGCTGAAATAAACATTCTGGTACATATATCTTTGTTATAATGTGATTTTTGGTCTTCTGGATATATACCTAGTAGAGGAATTGTAGGTTTGAATGGCAGGTCTATTTTTAGATCTCTAAGTGTTCTCCAAACATCTTTCCAAAAGTAATGAATTAGTTTGCATTCCCACTAGCAATGTAGACATGTTCCCTTTTCTTTTTGTAGGAGAGATTCCTCAAAATCATGCTTAGGGACTAAACTCTACAGTCCCCAAAACAGAAACAGAAAGCAACAGGAAAAGCCTGTGTCTGAGTGGATGTGGGATGCAGACCACTGTCTCCTATTATCTTACTGTGTCTGAGGATCTTGAAGTGACAGAAAGGTCACCTAACTCTGTTGAGATGGGCAATGCTGATTTCCTTGGAGTAATAAGTGAAGATGTTTCACTTCACTTTATGGTGGCTCTATTTTAACAACTGGGTAGAGAATATCCTTCAGGCAGAGGAAACAGGATAGAAATAAATGGAGACAGGAATGGCTGTTGATGCCTCACAGCTAAGTGATGAACCATGTTGGTTTCCCCAAATTACTGTCACTTGCTTAGTGCCTGTTAGGGCAGGCAACTCGTTTTCCTCTAGGATATTATCAGCATATGCAACTCTGTTTTCTGTTGCTTCCATAGATGTTATGATTATTTTCCCATAAGGGAGAACCTGAGAGATGAATATCTTAGACTTGCAGATTCCTTCTTAACAACTGTGAGGGAATTTGACAGCTCTACATTTCTGAAAAATAAGATTATATCATTTCACAGAGAAATAATGGCTGATAGATTTGTGTGTGTTTTCATCTGTGCTGTCTCTACATTGAAGATCTAACAGTTTGTTAGCTCCTTGTCTACCTTTCAGGATTTTCTAGACATTTCAAAGAAAACTATGAGATTATTCCATAGGGAACACACTAATAGGATTCCATGTCTATTTCCCTTCTTGCACTGAGGCTAGTGGTTAGTAAAGCCGGAGGTATCAGGAAAACAGCAAAGTTGATCAAATTCCTAGGGGAGAAACAAACAAATAAGCAAATAAAAAGCAGTGGTTGGTAATTGGTACGGTGTTAAGAAGAGATGCCCAGGGCGAGTCTCCCTTTCCCGAAATGATGGTTACTAGTTTTGAGGTCCTTTGTTGACAATGAAAAAGATTATATGTACAATTGATCACTCTGTGCCAATAGTATTTTTTTTTTTATGTGTGTCTTTATCTGATTTGTATATCATTGGGAAAAAGAGAGGAAACTCTGGGAAATCAGGTTCAATTTTCTCATCTATGAAATCATGATGTAATTCAATCTCAGGACAGATTTACTAATCAAATAAAATTGAGCATGGATGTGTGTGTGTGTATATAAAGTGCTTCGCATTCTGACCTTCATAGAAAATATCAAAAAGAATTTTCAATAATCTATAAGGAATACACAGTATTCCATAGACCTCTAACTCTGTCTGCTCTGAGTGTCCCCTTTACCTTCAGTTAAATGTTTTGATGGCTAAAGATAGTCTGATCATGTTCAAAGCTCTTAAAAATAAATTTTCTCAGTTCATCTCTGGACCAGCAAATATCATTCTCATTAGCATTTTGTCATGTGTAGGCCCATGGATTTCCTTTATGTATTCCCCATTTGGGTCCCAGTCAGTTTTCCTGCTTCTAATTCAGCTGGGTGTATGGGGGTTACAGTTCTGCCATCTCTTCTACAAACTTTTCTACTCTTCACCCTCCCTGAACTCCTTTATGTAAAGCCGGATGTTGTTTGTTTCCTTTACTACTTGACTTTCTCTGCTCGCAGCACCATGCAGGATTGATTACCTTTAGAGCTGGGTTGAGTTAAGTCTATTTTACTTATCTTTTGAGATGGGTCTTTAATTGCTAAAGGGACTGCCTGCTATTTCTTTTCAAATTATACTAAAATTGCTGACTGAATTCCACTACAACTACCTGGAGGCAAATTTGCTGGAAAATATTTTAAGTTACTTCCTGAGCCCCGTAATGAAACACACTCTGTTTCAAACTACCAAATGCTGGCTTTGGTCCTGAATAAAGTTTCTAAATTTCTTTTCTAGCCAAACATTTAATTGTTCGTTATTTTTAAAACTGCCAGCTTACACCACTAGTTTCTTTCAACTGTGGTTGTGAAATATTTGATCTAATTTAGAAGCAAATCACTCACTCCTTTTGTCAGAGGAATAGTGTTGATAAAATCAGGTACCTCCTCCTCTTGTGTGGCGAGTCCTTAATAACATGCATTGAGTGCTAGCGCCTGCCTGGTTGGATACTATGTTGCTTATTGCTTTCTGATCAGCCCAGGAAATCGCTCCATTTATATTTCCTCTGTAATTTTAGACCGAAAATCCAAGTACTGCCCTCAGGATCTGGGTTGGATTTGGAATCTGAGTGTCCCCTTTACCTTCAGTTAAAAAACTTATAAAAAAGATACTCAAGTGGAGTTGGTGGGAAACATAGCTGGTACTCCCTTGCATGAGCCATCTTCTTACAAAAGTACCTAGAACTTTCTTCTTGCATCGCCCTTCTCTTCTAGTTTCCCTTTCAATTGGGTCTTTGTGGTGGTGAATTTCCCACTCACTGGCAAACTGCATTTTACTGTAGGTAATTAGATTGTATTCTGGGACTTAGGTAATATTTGTGGTTGCTGAATGTTGGGGCTGTGTTACAACTGGTGGCAAAGCGAATGCTTGGATTCATCTGCAGATGTTACTTACCAGTTAGGGCCAGTGCCATTTTTCACAGCTGTGGGCTCTAAAACTTTCCCACCTGCAGTCTCAGAATTATTTAATTCTTAAAGCAGCAAGTGCCTGGCTAGTGGGATGTTTGCAGCTCTTTCTTTCTGGATGAGTGTCCTTCCCATGAATAGACCAGTCTCCTGGCTACACTTCTTGGGACCCTGATGTGTAGTTATCATTCCAGACACCTGCTGAGCCTGGGCTTGGCTCCTAGGGATCGTAAATCTCTGGATGGGCTCTTGGACCCCAGGGATGTCCTCTGCTTTGGATACCTCTCTTGAAACCTCCTTCCAGTACGGCCAGTAATAACTTGGACCTCCACTTGCACTAAAAGCTTCTGCCATCTGGAAATGTGCCCTGCCATGCATCTTCAGGAAAGAGCTCTTGAACCTGCCGACTGGCTCAGATTGAAATCAAGAGCAGCACACATGTGATGCCTGGTAATTTATACTCTTGGCTCCTCTCTGGAGCAGGCCAGCCATTGCTTCTGTCTGCTTTTCCCTATTCCTTTCCAAACTACCCTTGTCTTATGATGTCTTGCAAATTGGGACTTCCAGCATGCTACTCTTTATATGGAAACATTTTCATATATGTAAAGTCCCCTGATGTCATAAGCACAATTTAGAATGGACTAACAGCAGCACACACAATGATAAAAGAAAAATAGTACTTTAGAGTTTTCTTTCTTATTTTCTTCCTATTTTATCTTTTTCTGACTACCTCAAAATTAGGTAAAAGATTTATGTGTTGTTTTAAGACACATATTAATCAAAAATATTATTAGTGCTCCATAAAAGCATAACCAATGCTTTAAAACATTTCCACCATATGCAACTACATTCTGAGTAAGACGTTCTTTCCCCCATTTGCAGGTAAAGAAACCGACATTTAGAGAAACAATTTACTCTAAATCTGACACATACATGCACTGCATAACCATGGCAGGACTCAAACCCAGGCACTTGTGTCTTATAAACTCCTTCAGAGCCAACTTTCTTAATTTTACTATTAAGGACAAAAGCACTTAGAGAAATTAAGTCACTTGTACAAGCTAGTTGATTGTATAATGTAGGTGTCCTACCTTCAAACCCAGTATTTCTTCCATTAACCACATTGCCTATTAACTAGATAAAGCAACCAGGCAGATCATACTAGTATCTGTGCAGTGTTGAAACAGTGTTCTTTCCTTCTCTCAGCCCTGCCCTATTATCTTTTGTGCTACTCGTTTCTACACACCTTCCAGCTCCGGGTGACCAGGCCTTTCCCGTGTTGCAGGACTGGCAGCCTCAGGGGAAATTTCAGTTCTTAGACCTGCACAAAGTCACTGCTATTTTTTAGAAGAGAAAGTCCTAATAGAATAAGCTCTTTCCCACCAGGTTAGCCTTCCTGTTCCTACATTTCCTGCACTGTGAAACTGTCTCTATTTAAGTATCCGAAACTGCATCCTAATTCGGCACCACAAGTTGGTTTACATCAATATCCTCAGGGACTGAGAGGGTCAGTGAGGCATAGAACGTTTGAACAGGAGGGATCCTCAGTGTAGGTCCCAAGGAATTTAAGGAGTGGTTCTTTTGAAATTTTGGCATCATGCCTAAAAGGAATCCGATATGTTTAGTGTCTGCTTTCAGTTCCCCTTTGATTTCCTTTTATATGTGTTGGCACAGGTATAAACTTGTGCCCTCTTAATCCATTTCTGTGAAAAAGCAGGAGAATGAGGTGTGAATGGCCCGAGAGAGAAAATCACAGCTCTGTGGTGTGTGGGTAAAGCCAATGCAAATTTGCAGACTGAATGCTTCTGAAAGGGCAAGACTGAGCCCTGAGATGGTAGGCTTTGTAGTCCGCTGAATAAAAGAGCACCTCGGTCATTAGGCAGAGACGCTCGGTGGAGCTCACCTTGGAAACATTCCATTTGAATGGCTGATTCTGGATCCTCTGCTCAATTTAGTCTTCTGAATACCACTCAGTGCATGTTTGTGAAACTCTTTGATTTGGGGGGAATTTAAAGCCCAACAAGCAGCCAGTGAAGAATAAGACTTAAAGCTTTGGCTACACAATTAATACGGGAAGAATTGAGAGGTTCTGTATATACCATACGCACAAACTTCAATATATTTGCATTCACATGTGTTTGCACAACTGTGACTACTGTATTGTCACAATTCCATAATGTCACTATATTATGAAGCAAAAATTTGAACTAGATGTTAAGGGACTAGATCATCCAGGCATGTTTATTTTCAAAAGATTTTTTTCCTGACCCAGATCCATTGAGCTATTCAGGGCTCATTAATTACATTGGCATTTAGAAAGGAGAGACATTGTGCCCAGACATAGTGTGATCACATCTGGTAAGCCAAGAACAGAAAATATATTCATATTACACTGGGCAAGCAAAGGCTACTGAGGGGAGTAATATGCTTTCAAAACTCTTGCCATTGTATGGAGAGAGAGTTGCTTTGAACCATATAGCTGACCAGTGTTCATGTGTATTACTGACATTAATTTTGGAATATAAAAAGGCTTGCTTTCTTTCCTAGGGAACTTGAAGATAAAAATGAAAAGGGAAGTACCAAAACCTATGTTTAGTCATTAAATGTGTATCTATTAAACACCAGCTATTTGCTAGGCTGTCTCATAGGTACTAGAGGCACACAGGTGAACGAATGAAGCCTTCCTGCTTCCATAAGCTTACATTCTAGGGTAGGTCAACTAGCAAGAAATATGTGAAATTAATCACTTATACAATATGGTAGAAGAAAATGGGTACTATAAAAACTTAGGGCAAGATAGGAGTGCTTCTGGGGTTGTATGATCAAATAGAACATATTCTGGTACCTTTCTGAGAAGGCAACTTTTAAGCAAAATGTTGATGGAGGCAGAATGAGCCATAATAGTGTAAAGGGTGTGCCAGGATGAGGGAACAGCAAGTAGAAATGTCCTGAGGTGGGGGTGTGCCTGGTTATTTCCAGAAACAGTTAAGAGGTTGTCTGGAAAGGTGTGATCTCGAGGATACAACCTGGGAGCTAATGGCAGAGATAGGAAGCCTTATGCGTTGTTTTTAATTAGATGGCCTGAGAGTCACTGTGATCTTCTGAGCTGAGGAGTGACATGATCTGACTTTCATTAGGAAATCCCTGGCTACCGTGAGCACAGAGTGTAGAGGGGAAGGACAGAGACAGACAGATTCATGAGTAACTTGGGCAGCAATGTCAGGTCAACCTGACTACAACAAGAACATCACAATACAACATAAATGTGCCCAAGAGCAGCAATTTGCTTGACTTCCATTAATATAGGATCAATAGTCAGGGGCGGGGTGTTCGGGAAGCCTAGCCCATTCACTTTTCCATGTCATGAGCACTGTGGTGGGATTTCTTTTATTGTTAAAGACCAGACAATTCCTCATCAAGTATGATTTGAACTACACCACATGGTCTGGCTAAATGTTCTGAACTACAGTGCACTGAGATGAATAAAAGTATTATTTTAGAAATTCTAATTTAAAGAATGGCAAGAATTCATTTAGTCACAAGCAAGTACTAATATCCAAGCATAAAATAAAATATTAGGCTGTTAAAGTGAGGGGTAGGGCTTGAGAGAACAGGATTTGGATGCAAGGTTTTGGTGGGCCAGCCAGGCACAAAGAGAAAGCTTCAGTGCTGGAGAGAGGACAAGGCCACTGAGAGTGGATGCAGGCAATCAGCTAAAAGATACTCTACCTAACTTATACTTCTGTTTTAGAAGAACCCCAAGTGCTTTTTAAAAAAAGCTGCTGGCATCCGTGTGTTCAGATAGGGTCTGATTTATGAGCAGCAACCTTTGCCTGGAATTCTTTATGCCCATGTGTCTCTTTATGTAGAGGAGGTCTGAAGCTGATCTGCTTGATTTCATGAGACGCTTTCTGTAATGCGATGATGAAAACACTTTGGGGAAAATTGCTTTTGCTGTTTGTTTGGAAGGAAACCTTTTGGTTAAAGTAACATTGGTTTAGTTTTGATAGCTGGATTGAAGAAGAGGCAGAGGGTGGAAAGAGAAGGGCGTTTTCATAAACACGACTAAAATTCAGAAGAATTACAGTTGAGTAAATGTCATGAAGTGGAGCTGGGGGAACTTGGGAAACTTTACCTCCTGGTACAGGATGATCTGAGGCTTATGACCTCACCATGTCCATCATCCTCCAGTTTCCATATTCACGGCCACCTAGAAAAGTCTTCTTATTTGCCTTTGGAGCTAGAATCACTTTGAACCAGTTCTTGTGAAGAGGCTCTTTAGGCAGAAAAACATATCTGTCTGATACTTTCAGCAAGCAACTAAGAAGTGCAGAAATGGGAGGGGGGAAAATGTTTCACATACGATTTGCCTCAAATCACCCTGCCAGGAGCCCAAACTGCAAGGAAATCTAGGTGTCAGTGTTCTGACAGTTAGTCCCGGCTAAGGGCCTGGGCACTGCTGGCATCAACAGCCAGATATTGGAGTGAATGAGCCTTCCAATGATTCTAGCTCTTAGACCAGATTTTTTCAATCTTTTTTTATCTCCTGGCACACTGAACCCGCAGTTAAATTTCTGTGGTACACTTAAATTACGTTGATTAAAAAAAAAGTTAACTAGGTGCCTATAGCTCAGCAGCTAGGGTGCCAGCCACATATACCAGGGCTGGCAGGTTCGAACCCAGCCCAGGCCTGCCAAACAACAATGGCAACTGCAACACAAAAATAGCCAGGTGCTGCGAGGGGCGCCTGTAGTCCCAGCTACTTGGTAGGCTGAGGCAAGAGAATCTCCTAAGCCCAAGAGTTTGAGGTTGCTGTGAGCTGTGATGCCAAAGCACTCTACCAAGGGCAATATAGTGAGACTCTGTTTCCAAAATATATATAAAAAAGAATATAGTTACTGTGCTTTGAATTTATTTTAAAAACAATTTTATTAATGGTCTTTAATTGTTTTTGTAGCACTCCTAAGATATGTGCTGCAGCACACCACTTGGAAATCACTGCCCTAGACACCGAGGGCACCAACTGGTGCCAAGTGGAGCAGTGAGGACCCTGGCAAATGTGCCCAAGTTGCAGATTTGTTGGCAAAATAGACATTGGTTTAAGCTATTGGGTTTGGGGGTTGTTACAAATAAATAGGTAATTATACTAGGAACTGACACTTTTATTCTAAAGAAGGAAACTCTATCGTTTATAGTCTGTAGAAGAGAAGGTGGGTTTTTTCCTAAGAAATGATAGTACAGTATGGTTCTAGCAGAAGTTTTATATTGCCCGTCACCAATTTTCTTGGGTTACTTCCCATAACACATTCCTCTTGAAATCAAATCACTGGATAATGAAGTAAAGAAAAATGTTAGACACTTTGCTATGGCTTGTAACAAAAGAAAAAATACATCTATGTATCTACATATTTACCTAATGTTCACTGATTGAACCTAGAGACTACTGTGATTTTCCCTGAGAATACAGCACTGGGGTTCGGCCTTTATTTGGAAGTGTAATCTAACACAATCCTGCAAGGGCGGGGCTCAGCCTTGGTTCCCTGTCTTCTACTTTCCATGCAGTTCTCAGTGAATGGACTCAAGGTGAGCAGAGATTATCAGGTGCCTGCAAAGTAGTTGGACGCTTTGGAGTTTGCTTAACTCTCCAGATTATTGCTTTCTTTTGCTTTTGACCTTCAAGGACCTCCCTCAAATTCTTTTAAATAAAATTTTTTAAAAAATCACTTAAAGTAAAACCAGCGGTATTTGTATTTGTTTTCAGCAGGAAAATTAATATACTGGGTGAGTGTGTAACTCATTTCCCAGAAATAAAAATCTGGCACAAGTGTTTTAAAGGGTAGTTTACATTGAGTAACACAGGTTCTCTTCTTTGTTTCCTCTGAAGTTTCACAAGATAGTTTTCAAGTTACTCAACTGGGAATAAGAATCCAATTGAGGGCAGCACCTGTGGCTCAAAGGAGTAGGGTGCAGGCCCCATATACCAGAGGTGGTAGGTTCAAACCCTGCCCTGGCCAAAAAAACTCCAGAATCCAATTGAAAGTCAAAACTTGAAGTTTATCCTGTGCATAATTCTCTCCGTTAATGAGGAGGCTGAAAAGGCAATCATGACTTTTCTTTCTCACCTGTCTTTAACTTGCTGTAGTTTGGATATTTGACCCTCCAAGTCTCATGTGGAAATCGGATGTCAGGTGTTGGAAGTGAGACACAGGTGGAGGTGTTTTGGTGTAGCCAATCCCTCGTGAATGGCTTGGTGCTGTCCTTGCAGTAATGAGTGAGTGCTTGCTCTGTTAGGCCTCCTGGGAGTTGACTGCTGAAGGAGCTGGGGCTCTCTTCCCTCCTGCTTCCTCTCAGCATCTGATCTTTGCTCATGTCTACTGCTCTCTTTTGCTTCCTGCCCTTGGTGGAAGCTGCCTGAGGCCCTCACCAGATGCACATACTGGTGCCATTCTTCCTGTACAGCCTACAGAACGGTGAGCCAAAGAAACCTCCTTTCTTTATAAATTAAACAGCTTTACATATTCCTCTATAGCAACACAAACACTGTAAACTATTAGCCAAGTCAACTTATGGGCACAAACTATCTTTCCTGATTCACCTTTCTTTGACCTTCATTTGATGACCAGACTTTGATGAAATCATTGTGGTTGGTTGGTTCTTTATGGATGTGATCTTGATTGTCATGAAGATACTCTTAGGAATAAACTGCACCATGGTCTATTATTTACGTACAGTCAGCTACTGTGTCTAGCAGTGATTTCACAGCCCCCAAAGCAAGAATAATTAAGGTGAATAGAAACCAGATATCTTAAACATTTGAATACCGGGGCAATTTTGTGATCCTCGCTGAGATCTATGGATCTTCCTCTAGGGCAGGGGTTCTCAGCTTGTGGGTCACGAAGCACAGGATCTGTATTAAAGGGTCACAGCATTAGGAAGGTTGAGAACGACTGCTAGGGAGTATTTCTTTGGTGCTTCCATTGGGAAGCGTCTTCACATGTGGAACATACCTAGCTGCAAGAGCATAGCGAGATGCAAGTAAGCGTGCACCTGCATTCCTGGCACTTTGTTAAAATTGTAAAGCTTGCAGGCTAAAGGCAATTTTTAAAACGGTAACTTTCCCTTCTGAGGTGAGACAGACACTATCTCAAGCTAGCTCATTTGTTTCTGATTCCCTGTAGATTTTAAGGGAATTTTTAAGCAAATTACCAACCTGGGAAGACCTAGGAAATGAATGTCTTATCTATTACGCCTCGAAGGTCCCAGTGCACAAATCATAAATCAAACGTCAACAGATGCTACATGAGGCAAACTTTAAGCTCAAAGATTCAGCGCTTCGAATAGTAATTTTGTAGGGAAGTTGATGTATCGTCAGTGAAAGAAACAAAAGTGACTGGGAGAAAAATGAGCCAAACAATTTTAGACTCGAAGGAAAGTCATTCAGGATCGCGTCTGTATATGAGGTAGTCTGGCTAATAGGAAGTGAAATGTATTCAAAAGAACGATTGGAGATGATTTGATTATTAGGTAACTTTAATCCCCTGTGATAACTTGGACTTACAATAGAACTGGTTTCAAATTTTTAAATTTCACACTCCTGTCATGATTCTGCTGCAATTTTACTGAAAAGCAGCTGTTTTCTCCCAGGCTCAGGAGGAAGAACTGGCTTACTGAATCCTGAAAGCATTGCTCTGAGAAATATGAGAGCGTTGGTACTTTACTTCAAGTTAATTGTCCATATATCCTCAAATTAGACTTAATTTAAAATAACCTCAAAAGCTTCCGACTTTTCACATTACAAAGCCCCATCAAAATGGCAGTAAACTCAAGAATAATTTAAATTCAAACGATCAGAGTTTTTCTTTTTTCTTTTTTTAAAAGAATTAACTAGCTGTCAGCACACTGGACTTAAGTTTTATAACATACCTTACTGTGTATAAATGGTATTTGAAAGCAAGACACCTACGGTACTTCATTAATTAGAGCTGTTCATAAAATTAGTCCTTCAAATAGAAGCATTTTCAGGTAGGTAACATTAAATCATCAAAGCAAACAGAGTTTTAAGTACACGTTAACTGTGTAAACATGTCAGGTAAATTGAACCAGTCTCTTATCCTCAGCTACACAGAGATAAGCCAGGAACTCCATCTTAAACAAGAGACTTCAAAATCAAGCCCTTGAGAAAAATGTTAATTAAACTCATGGCTTGGGGGTTGTATACTTGACCAATGACAAGGGAAAGCAGGAACTAGAAGCGGAAGAAAGATCGCCCTGTTACTGTTTTAAAAATTCCCTCCCGGTTTAAACAGACCACAACATGGCAATCTAATTAACTGAATTCTTTCCAGAGAGTTTTGGGATTAACAATTCTGCATTGATTCTAAATGACTGTGCCTCTTGGCAACATGAAAAAAGAGGGTGATGTCCTACTTCTTCCTCATTCATGTCATTCATTCATGCTGCTCTTATTCACTTGACAAACAAATTTGTCATGGACACTATTCTAGGTGCCAGGGCCATTGAAGTGAAAAGAAACAACAGAGTCTGCAGTCATGGGGATAGTATTTATTGCATTGCACAAACCCTGTTAGTTCCCTACTCTAATATTCTCATCAACCATTCATTTCTTCTATTAATTCATTTTGACAAGCATAATAAGATCTAATTCCTGCCCATGTCTGAAGAGTTTATGATCTAGTTAGACCCTCCCCACCAAAATTATGAAACTCGAGAACTGTCATAAAGCATCAAAATACGTGTTACAATACAGGTGTGCACAGGGAATTTATGCAAACAATTAGGGTGAATAAATAGCTCATATTAACAATAACTGGGAAGGCTACCTAGAGTGGAAGACTCAAGTCTTAATTTTTCAAACATGAAAGCAAGTTGGAAGGAAGAAGGTGGGTGGGTCCCAGGCAAAAAATAAAAAAGCAGCCTGTTTAAAATTGCAAAGGTACACAGGGCTGAAATTATAGAGAACTAATGTGGCTATAACACAATGGGAATAGGGCACTGGGTAAGAAAAAATGAGGGCAGAAATAAATCCAGAAAGGTTTAAAGCATAATGTGGACTTTGCATTTTCTCCTGAACACTATGGAGAATGACTGAAAGATGTGTAAGAAGTCATCCTGGCAGCCTGGTGAAACCTACCTGTCAGCTCGGCTGTTCTATTGCAGAATTGGAATTGGTTATTTGAATGCAGGTTCCTGCTGCCATGCTGTTTATTTTTGCTGTCCTTTCAGCCAATATTAGCACACTTTTTCATAGAATTTTCTTTACTTCAAAATCCTATAGCAGTTTGTTTCTGTCTCTCACATGACACTTACTTGAAATTTTCTTTGTGTCCATGAGGATTCTGTCAGGAAACTGGTAGTGGCAGCCCATTTAATTGGGCAACTAAAGAAGAATTTGAATAAGAAGACTATTTACAAAGATATGAGTAGGTGCTCAGGTCCATATTGCTGGGTAATAGATTACCCCAAACTCAGTGATATAAAGTAACAGCCATTTTATTCTACCCGTGGTTTTTGAGGGTCGGGAGTTAGAGAAGGACATAAAGAAAATGGCTATTTTCTGCTCCTGGGTGTTTGGAGTTTCAGCTGGAAAGACTCAAAGTTGGGGTGGAGGTACTTTGACGACTGGGATTGGATTCATTTAAAGGCATCAGCACTCACTTGTCCCCCACCTGTGTGTGCCACGTGTGTTACATAGCGCATGTGTATGAGTTCTTCCTGTGTGCACTGGCTGCACTTTTTCATAAGAGCTTTCCGCAGGATGGGAGGGTTTTTGTGTGACTTCCCAAGACAAGTGCCCCAACAAGCAAAGCAGAACCAGCATGGCCCCTATGAGACATCTATGGATGTCATAGGATACTGGTTCTGCTGCATTTTATGAGATACAAACAAGTTTCTGAGGCCAACCCAGAGTCATAGGGGAGTGTTCTAGACCTCATCAATTAATAGAGAAGTCAAAGGATTTGTACATGTTCCAAACTGCAACAACAGGGTTTATGGAAGCCGGTAAAGGATAAGTGTGGGGCCCTAGGACTAACAGGAGCAGAGCTGAGCTTCTGCTTTTATCCCTAAAGAAGAAGAGGAAGGGAAGGGAGGATTTACAGACTAAAAGCTACAGGAGAGCCGGCAGTAGAAAGATACAGTTAAATGGGGTGAGACAGAAGCAAGATAGAGGAAAGGAAACATCCGACTTCACTCTCTTCATGCCCTTAGCACCTCCCTGCTGGCCAAACCCACTGAAACTCTAAGAACAATGTTCTATAAGGATCAGCCTCCTGAGGCTAAGAGCAGGGCTCACCCTGTTTTAAGGTTCTGGAGAGGCAAACCAAAGACATCCAACAGCTCAAGCTTTTATTCCAATTAGTTTTTAATTTGTCCTTGGAAGTGGAATCTGCCCACTTGCGAATACGTACTCCTATTGTTCTTCACCCGTTTTACAATGCAAAAAGAGGCAAGGTGTGTTTTACATAATAGGAGCTTAGTTCCCGGTTGTTGAATAATGAATGATTGGTAGCTAATTCTATGAATGAATAAGTACACACAAATTTTTCTTTTTATAGCAGATTCCCATTTTTAATTTCATGTTGATCTAGAGATAACATACTGATAACTTACTGACTATCCAGTAAGTGACATTATTTTCACCAAGTATGTGTTTACAGTTTACATCATAGAGCTGTTGTTATAGCTTTTATCAAAAATGTTTACTATGAAAGCTGACTTGAGCATAGATTTATTCATAACAGATAGAGGCACAGTATTTCTAATTTAATGGGTGTCAAGAGGATAACAAAACTTTGGGATAGCCTAATTCTGTTGGCTGTGGTGGCCCAGGGCAGAATTGACAGTTCTACATCCACGGAAGCGGTGGAATCGCCTTTTGTTTTTTTATGTTTCTTAATAGAGCTCTGGGAATGTTGTTAGGAAGGTAATGGATAAATGAAATGTATCAGTCGAAATATGCATTACACTCCAAGAAATTCAAGACAGATGGAGGAATAGGGAAGGCGTGTAGGTAAATAGGCATCATTGCGGTAAACAGTTGTTAGGGTATCCTGTTACTGCGTTTCTACCAGTTTGGCTTATTCACTGGTGGTGAAGAAACTACTGTAAGGTGAGAAAATGACTGACTTACTACCAAACATACCTCAGCTGAAGCTAAAGAAAGGCTGGGAGCATTTATTATTCTTCCTACCTATTAGTGCTGCATTGTGGATCAAATAAAATAATGTATTTGAAAACTATAAGGTATTAGAAAGATAAGTTCTTACTTCTAAGAAATGTAGGAAAATATTTTGCTGAAACCATAGCTATTCACTTTAAAGTAATATTCTAAAACTAAGGTGGTAAACAAAACTGTCAGAAAGCATCTATTGGGTACTTGACCTTGTGTGGCCCTCAACATCCCCAACAATATTTTTAGTTGAATGAGGCAGATATTTATCTCTTTCTGACCCTCCAAAAATCTTTGTGAATAAATAGCTCAAGTAAGCATCAGAGAAATCCAGAATCTTCAACTTTATTCTGCGGCTTTCCACCATAATGATGTTAACTCCCCATCCCAGATCAGGTAGTGCCCTAGAAAATGAAATAAGACATGATTCTATGTGTCACTGGATGGAGGAAAAAAATTACATTTAGAAAGCACCAAGGACACAAATTGTATATATTACATAATATGTATAATTTTTATATTTCATTTATATTATTATAATATATATATAATTTGGCTCTCAGTTTTTAAAATCATGGTTTTACTGGTGCCTGGAAGGACATACAGTGGTGCACAAATTAAAATGAGAAATCTTAAATTATTTTAAGGAGATCAATATGAATTCAGCATTTTGATTAGTAGCAGTACTGGCATTTTTAAATCCCAGTTTTATAACATCTCAAAATTTAATTATGATTTAAAATGGATTCTTGGGTGGCTGATCAAAAAATAACTTTGCTTGTCCCCTCACCCCCATAGAGGAATTTGAATGCCAACACAGAAAACCTGGGTGCATATTTTAGCTGGCAGATTTTAGTTGTTTCTAAGTCTTTTCTTCTGCCTTGCATCTCATGTATTAAATATTACAGATCGTCTTCCCGTACCACATACTAAATTGAATTTAATAGCACAGAACTCTAATAAATGAATGTGTTGCATTCAAATTCAGTAGCAATAATGTATATTTTTATTTTCATATGCCACTATGAAGCAAAAGCATTTCACAAAAATTTATTGCCTCATGTATATGAACAAGAGATGGCCTGTGTATTTTAACAATATTTAGACTCTCCCTGCTTTAATGTATTGTGTTTCCAAAGTTTAGTAGAGGACAGTTAATGTCAGTTTTAAAAAGAAAAATGAACTTAACTAACTAGGGATATGCTATGATGTAAGTAGAAATTATATACTATTCTACTTTCAGAAAGAACGTTTATATGGTGTTGCTTCATCTTAAAGAAATGGCTATATACAGGTTTAACTCCCTTCAATAAATAGTTTCCTCAACTTTCATGTCATATTTTAAATTAAATATGTTCTTGTTAAACAAGTTCCTTCCTAAATCCCCACTTGTCATCTCTTACACCTAACTTCCTTGCCTTTGTCAATGAGAGTGCCATTTCCCTAGACTTAGAGTAATTTTAAATTAATCTCTCATTAACTCCCTTCTTTTTATAATTAATCATCATACCCTGTCACTGTTCCTTCAAAAAGCCTTTTATACTCGTATGTTCCGTATTTTTCAATTTTCACTGTCATTGTAATTTGTGCTTAAGGTTACTGGGAGAATTTCTAGGAAGAAGGGAGAACAATCGTTGAGCCCTCAAAGCCCTATATAATGCAACCACTGGAGCACCATGGATCACAGTCTTTATAAAATGCAGAAGCTAAAACTCAGATAAATTGAAGGTAATGAAGTTAGTAACTGGCATAGGTAGACTGCAAACGTTGGCCCATGCTTATTCTGCTCTGCTATTCAACCTAACTCAAGGAGAAAGGCTTCTCTATAATTGTAACGTTAGACATCATTTTGTGTGTACTAGTTGTATTTCTTTAAAAGGAAGGGAATTTAACATGCTTATGCTCATTGGACTGCCTGGTAAAGGTTTAAGGACATAGTAGTAGTAAAATATTTCTTAAAAATTATTTAAATGCTAATGTGGCAAGCATGAATCCTTATAAGTTGGAATATGATATGAAAGATGTAAGAAGAGAAACTGAACTTTCATTTGAATATCCCAAATCGGTGATCTCTGACCATGTGATCCTTTGATAGGAGCCCACCTTATATTTAATTAACACAGAAGAGGGAAATATGTTAGAATGCTACAAGGGACCTGTTAAAAATAAATATCAAATATTGGATTATATGAAAATCTGTTAGATGTCAGGGGCAGAGGAGCTGGAATGGTTCAATCTGGCACTCTATTATTTCTTTCATTAAAATAATGTCCTCTGACTCTTGTCATCAGCAAAGACATGCATTGTGATTCAGAGTCACACTTTGAAATGAAGAATTGTTAAGTTTATATATCCTGTCCTAATGGTCACCATATAGTGCCATCTATAGGGAAAACGGGAAATTGAAGCTAAATGCCTCTTTCTAAATTTCTTTTTATTTCAGAATATTAGGGGAGCACACATTTTGTTTACATATATTGTTTTTTGTATAGATTTAGTCCATCAAAGTTACAAGGGCGCTCTTCACCCAGATAGTGTGCACAGTATCCTCCAGGTATGAATTTACCCATCTCCTCCCCTGCCCTCCTTCAAGATGGATTGTCATGGATATTTACTTTTATATGTGCACTTAAGTGTTGATAGATTAGTTCCAACTTGGCATTGAGCATATGGTTGTGTTTTTCTATTCTTGTGATGTTTCACTTTCTAGAAGAATGGTTCCTAGTTCCATCCAGGTTGTCACAAAAGACACTAGGTTGCCATTTTATTTTTATGGCTGAGTAGTGCTCCCTAGCACGCATAGCACATTTTGTCAATCCTTTCATGTATTGGTGGTCAAAGTAAAATACCTAGGAATACACTTAGCAAAGGAGGTGAAAGACCTGTACAGAGAGAATTATGAAACACTGAGGAAAGAAATTGCAGAGGATGTAAACAGATGGAAAAATGTACCATGCTCAAGGATTGGCAGAATCAACATTGTTAAATGGCTGTACTACCCAAAGTGAGTTAGAGATTCAGTGCAATTCCCATTAAAATGCTATTGCCATATTTTTGCAAATCCAGAAAAATAGTTCTACACTTCCTATGGAACCAGAAAATGCCCTGAATAGCCAAAGCAACCTCATGTAATAAGAACCAAGTGGGAGGGATCACTTTACCAGACTTCAAGCTATATTATGTAATATAGGGTGATAGTAACCAAAACAGCATGGTACTGACACAGAAACAGAGACATATATCTGTGTATCGGAACAGAGAATGAAGAGTGGAAATCATCTT
>NW_003852490.1:5347358-5352662 GCF_000181295.1 Otolemur garnettii
TTTATAACACATGAGATTATCTCTTCTTGGACCTTATCTAAGATCAGTGGTCTTTTTCTGGGTTATTACTTTCATTGGTATTTGCTGTTAAACATTTGTGATTTATCTGTTTTATTCCAAGATATTTAAATTATCATCCTTTCAAAGTATGACACCAATTTCTGTCTTTTTTTCACGTTTATAATTTTATATGTGGGTCTTGCAACTGTGGAGAACATCATATGGCTTACTTATCGACATCTATTTCTCTTCTAAATAACAGAAAATTCTTCACATTATTCAATTACTGATTCATTCTTTTGTTCAAAAGCCAATTATTGATCTCTGTTGTTAGATTTTGACTATTACAAAGACTGGTAGCACAATCTTCCCATAATAAATTCATATCATAAGAACGATGAGCAAAGTATACTCAGGCCTTCTTTTTGTTGTCCATCATTCAAATCTGGCATTTACACAATGAGATATTAGATAAACCATATGACTTGACTTGAACAGCTTCTCATGAGATCATTGTAAGAAATAAACAAGAAAATAATTAGCATAGTTATAAACAATCACTATATACCTGTAATGTTATAGAATACATCATATGGGTGTGAGAGAGGCAAAGCCCTTCTGTGTGTCGCTATAGTAAACTGAATTTTCCTACCTTATGCTTCAAAATAACTTGAAAAGTCTTTATCAAATGAAAGATGTATTTCTACTTATTGTAATCACTACTGCAGTGAAAATCCCTGGTTTTCAAGGCCATTGACTTATGGAGGTTAATGACTATCACAGCATACATCTAACTTACCCTAAACAAACTGCTGGACCCATCTAACTCAGGTAAAATTGCTCTCGAAAGGGAACATACTAAGTGTATTTTTTTGTATAATTGTTTTGTTATTATATTATTAACATTTTCAATCATTGGATGGCTAAATCTGTAGATGTAGAACCTGTGAATGCAAAAGCTCAACTGAATGTCATAAGAAAGCTTGAACAGACATGCTGCTTCTCCAACTTACATGATTATTGAGTGCCAAAAAATTGGTAATTTTGATCATTAAAAACTCTGATTTTGTAGACTCTGATCATTTGGATACCCTCAGCTCTCAATGTCAAATTCATAACTGAAATTTTGTCCTTGGAAAAGTTAGTTTTTCCAAGAAATTGAGGTTTATAAAATTACAAAATGTACACATTTATAAATACACACACATACACAAATACATACACATATAGCTTAACTTTCAGGGTTAGTAAACTCTATCTGCCTCTTAAAACATATAATACATGAATACGTTATCTAACTTTCAATCAATTGTAAGTATAATTATATATTTAAATATGTTCTAGTTTATTTACTATACAGAGAAATTTTAGAAATGGTTTGTTGGTATTTGCAAAAAAACCAGCTTTCTTTCTTTTTTATTGTGTGTATTAAATCCTTAGAGCAAATAACTAATACCTTTAAATATGTCTTCCAATATTCAAACATGGTATAACTATTTATTTAAACACACATTGATTTCCTTCATTAGTGGTGTATAATTTTTATCACATAGATCCTGTTCCTATTTTTTAAAGATATATACCTATACCATGTTTTGGTGCTATTAGAAATGATATATTGTACAAATATTAAATTCTAAATTTTCATTGCTTATATACAGGTATATTATTGACTTTGTATATTGACTTTTGTATTCTGCAAACTGTAAAATACAAACTAAATTATATTCATAAACTCACATATTAATTTGTTCCTCTTTATCTTTTTTTTTTTTTAAGGGAAAAGCTTAGGCTATTGACTTAAAACCTTTCTAGTCTGATATAAGCACTTAATGTTATAAATTTCCCTCCAAGTACAGTTTTAACCATATCCTACAGCTCTTGATAGGTTATATTTTAATTTTCATTCATTTCAAAATATTTCATTGTGATTTCCTCTTTGACCCTTGAGTTATTTAGAAATGTGTTGTTTAATTTCCAAATATTTGGGGTATTCCAGTTGCCATTAATTTCTAGTTTAATTTAATATGGACAGAGAATATTTTATAGGATTTCTATTCTTTTAAATATATTAAGGTTTGCTTTATCAGAAGATGGTTTATCTTGGCATATATTGTGTATATATATTTGAAAGAGCATAGTCTGTTGTTGGGTAGAGTGTTCTATAGTGTTCAAGAAGGTTAAGTTGCCTGTGCTACTGTGGTCTTCTATATCCTTACTGATTTTCTACTTTCTATTTCAATTACTTAGAGCAGAATTTTGAACTATACAACTACCCACATATAATTATAGATTTGCTTATTTCTCCTTTCAGTTCTGTCATTTTCCCATGCATTTATTTTTAAGGCGTATTTTATGAAATGTACACATTAAGGATTGGCTTGTCTTCTTACAGAATCAACTCTAAACACTCCTATTTAGCCTTGATAATATGCCATATTATAAATAAACCCTACTTTTTCTAACAGTAATATTCATACTTCAATTTTTTATACAGTGTTTGCATGATATATCTTTTACTCTTAACATATCTTTATGTTTAAAATGAGTTTCTTGTAGACAACAGGAATTTGAGTCTTGCCTTTATATTCTTTCTAATGATCTGCTTTTTAATTGGTGTGTTTACAGCATTCATATTCATGTGATTGTTGATGTGATTAAAAGTCACCATTTTTCTTTTGTTTTCTGGTTGCTCCGTATATCTGTCATCTGCCTACATAAATTTAATCAGTCTATCTTGAAACAATATCAGACTAGTTTATGTGTTATTTAAGACCCCCATTGTATTTCCATTTTCTTCCTTCATCTTCTGTGCTATTGTGTTAGAAGGTTTATTGTTTCATGTTACAAAACACAGTATTCAGATACTGTTTTTACTTCACACAGTTATCTTTTAATACAATTAAAAATTTTTAAATATATTTTTTCATTTGTCAAATTGCTATGCTCTTATTTCTTTCTATAGAACCAAGATCAGTCTGACACCATTTGTTTCCACTTGAAAAGCTTATAAGAGTTCTTGTAGAGTAGGTCTGTGCAGGGGATTCTCTCAGCTTTTTTTTTTTTTTTTTTTGAGACAGAGTCTCCCTTTGTCACTCACAGTAGAGTGCAGTAGCATCACAGCTCACAGCAACCTCAGACTCCTGGGCTCAGGTGATTCTCTTGCCTCAGCCTTCCAACTAGCTGGGACTACAGGCACCTGCCACAGTGCCCTGCTATTTTTAAAAACGAAGTCTCACTCTGGGTCAGGCTGGTCTCAAACTCGTGAGCTCAGGTGATCTGCCCACCTCAGCCTCCCAGAGTGCTAGAAACACAGGCATGATCCACTATGACTGGCCTTCAGCTTTTGTTTGAGAATCTATCTCTTTCACTTCTGAGGGAAATTTTACTAAATAGAGAATTCTACAGTGTTGGCTTCTTTTTTCTTTCTCCTCTTTAAATACTTCACTCAACTCTGTTCTTACACTCATGTTTTGTGACAAGTCCACTATAATCTACATTTTTATTTCTCCACAGGCAGTGTGCCTTCTGCCTCTGAGTTTCTTTTAAATTTTTTTCTTGGGGGTTCTCCATTTTTCTCTTTTTTTGTCATTTATTCTCAGTTTAGAGGTATGATTTGGCAGTTAATGGCACTTATACTGTCACTGATAATTACATAATTACTCTTTCTGATGCTTTTCCTTTTTTCATGTCATTTTTGAATTATTATTCTGAAGGTACTTGCCTTGAGCCTAAAACACTTTCTTTAGTATTTCTTGTAAGGTGAGTCATCTAACTTTCATTCTCTTAGTTTTTATTTATCTGGAAATGTCTTTATTTTGCTTTCTCTCTTGACCTATTACTTTGCTGCATATAACATTCTTGGTTTACCTCTGTAAGTTGACGGCCCAAGGGACTATAACAAAAAGGTCAACATGTGGAGGTGGTCAACATAAGGAACTAGGCCTACTGTGCTGATATGTACATGTGGTGCATGTCATTTGTGAAAGTTAGGTCCACCTAAGGAGGTGGTCAATGTAGGGAGGGGGTGATCTATGGAGGTTCTATTGTATTTGCTGAAACAATATCATCACGGGTTTGTCATTAAAGCATGGTTCTCTTTAGTTCTTTATACTTATTTTAATGGGTGCTTCGATGTCTTTGTTAAATCTGACATCTGGGCTTTTATAACAGGCAGTTTTTCTGACTTGCTTTTTTTTTTTGAGCTATTGTCATTTAATTGGTTTAGTTGACAGTTGATTTTATGGGATCTTCATGGCTTCCTCTTTACAAATTTATTTTTAATAATTTCTATTCATTGAAATCTTCCAAATGTGATATTTGGCATGCAATTTGTTGAGTAAATTGATTAAAATTCCCAACTTATTTTATTTTTTTTATTTTTAATTAAATCATAAACACAGATCATATATACATTAATGCATTTATGGGATACAGTGTGCTGATTTCATATAGAATTAGGAAGACTTACATCATACTGGTTAATATATACCTCATCTTGTTTACTTAATTATTGTGTTAAGACATTTATACTCTATACTAATAGATCTGACATGTACCCTTGCATTATACACCATAGGTGTGATCCCACCATTTACCCTCCCTTGATCTGACCTCCCCCTTCCCCTCATGCCCCTTCCTCCTTCCTTCATCTTGGGCCATAGTTGTGATCTATTCTTAATATGAAAGTGTAAGTGATTGTAAATTGATTTCATAATAGTACTGAGTACACTGGATATTTTTTCTTCCATTCTTGAGATCCTTTACTAAGTAGGATATGTTCCAGCTACATTCATGTAAACATGAAGGAGGTAAAGTCTCCATTTTTCTTAAGGCTGCATAATATTCCATGCTATACATATACCACAATTTATCAATCTGTTCATGGGTCGATGGGCACTTGGACTTCTTCCATGACTTGGCTATTATGAATTGAGCTGCAGTGAACAATCTGGTGAAAATATCTTTGTTATAAAGTGATTTTTGGTCTTTTGGATATATACCTAGTAGATGAATTGCAGGATCAAATGGCAGGTCTACTTTTAGATCCCTGAGTATTATCCATACTTCTTTCCAAAAGGGATGTATTAGCTTGCATTCCCTCCAGCAGTGTAGAAGTGTTCCCTTTTCTCCACATCCATGCCAACATCTGTAGTTTTGGAATTTTGTTATGTAAGCCACTCTTCTGGGAGTTAGATGATATCTCAAATTGGTTTTGATTTGCATTTCTCTGATGATTAAAAATGATGAGCAATTTTTCATGTGTCTATACACCATGCACCTATCTTCTTCAGAGAACCTTCC
>NW_003852490.1:5355176-5356847 GCF_000181295.1 Otolemur garnettii
AAATTTTTCTTTTTTATATTGATCACACTTCCTTGGTTTGTTGTATATCTGAAATATTTTGTTAGCAACTTGCCACTTAAGGTAATATATTGTAGCAATTTTGGATTTTATTCTCCTTATCCCAGGGGACTTGTTTTTGTTTTTTATTGCTTGTATATTTATTTAATGACTTGGATGAATTAATGTAGTGAAGTCCATAGTGGTTTGAAACCTTTGATATCACTTTTTAGCCTTTGAACATTTGCAGTGACCCTGAAGTGATGGTGGTTTTAGCAGGGCTTTCTGTGTTTTTTTCCCTGATTTCTCTGCTGGACTGTTTATTATTATTACACTCAGGTATTAGTCCCCGTTAATTTTTTGTTAACTGCTCTTTTATTTTTTAAAGTGTACTTGGTAATTAATTTCTTCAAAATTTGATCCAATAAGTCTTGGCACCTATGCAAGGATGGATTTTGAGACCTATCTTTGAGGTTTGTTTTGATCCTATAAGGGTTTTGCTCATTTCTCTTCATTTTCTCTGGCAAACTAGCTGGCCTATGGTTTACCCTGTTGTTCTCATAGAGATACAAGATCCTCTTAATTGCTTATTATCAAGATCTCTGTGATTTTTTGAGAGTACATTTAGTTTTGTACTTCATACTCTGTTTCAAATAAAGTCAATTTCATTGGAGAGAGCTTCAGTATTCTCAGTTTATATGAACTTCTCTCCCTACTAGGAAACAACTTGGAACATTGCTCTAGAAGTAAATATGAAAATGACATTCATGCCTTACAAATATGGGGCTCTGTGGAGGGTGATAGCTTCTAATATTTTTTGCAAGGCCATCTTGTATAGAACAGATATCTGCCTTCTGGCTAAAGTGACAAAAGAGGGAACCCTATCTTCCAGCTATACCATTTGAAATAAAGCTCAGGTCCTACTGAACTGAGGAAGGAAAAGGGAGTAAATGGGGCATGGCTTAAGCATGACAAATTCTCCCTGTTCTTACTGATCTTTAATGTATTCTTTTGAATAAATGTTTCTTAATTGTATGTTCTTAGACAGTCCTAGAAATGTTATGTGATTCTTTAAAAGAAATAATTGCCAGTTGTTGTTTTGCTGGGAATAATGGGTTTTTGGAGCTCCTCATTCCACCGTTTTCAAAATAATAGCCAACTATTGTTTGATTAAGATCTCACAGATCTCTGGCGTTTCACTTTGTTTTTCTGTTTGTATTTCACTTTGGTCTATTTTCATTTAAACTGATTGTTGTCATCTGTATCAATTCCACTGAAGATATTTTTGTCTTTGTAAAAGATTTTGTATTCTGGAATTTCCATCTGATTACTGTGGTCCTTTTGGTACGTGAAAGATTATATACACACACACATATATATGTATTTTTCCAACATATTATTACAAACATTTTAAATTATGGAGATGAGTCGAAAGTTGTTACTTTATTTTCATCATTATCAATGCTTTTTATTGTTATTTTCAGGTTCAAGGATTTGCCAATTTTTGTATGAGTTATTCTTTGACATAGATATATTTACAAGTATATGGGAATTTTCAAAATGTAGATTTATAATTATTTATACCACTGTTATTTGATTATTTGCTATATTTTTTGTGAACAATCCTAATTAATCTTTATAATGAATTAAAGCCTACTTTAGAATACAATGAAG
>NW_003852490.1:5357367-5390641 GCF_000181295.1 Otolemur garnettii
TCTCTCTAGTATATTGCATATCACAGTAAAAAAGTATCTTTCTTGGTTCTTGCTTATTTTTCATCGTGTTTAGTGCAATGCCATAAACCTTAAATAACACCATGGGACCCATACAAAGTTCTGCTAGTGATGTTGGAAGTGTGCCCAGGAAGCAGAGAAAAGTCATGATGCTAAAAGGAAAAGTTGAATTGTTTGATATGTAACATAGAGTTGGTCTGCAGCTACAATTGCCTGCCATTTCAAGATAAGTAAATTCAGCATAAGGAACACAATAAAAAGGAAATTTGTGATGCCATTGTTGCAGCTACACCATAAGGTGTAGAAATCTTGTGCTTATTGCAAAATACCTTTTTATCATGTATTGAGAAGGCAGCTTTTATGTGGGTGCTATCAGCAAGGCATACTTATAGATCCTAATACGATGTTTTGTATAAAGCAGAGGCATTATATGCCAAGTTAAAGCAAAAGGAAGGTGAAGGATCAAAGCTGTAGAATTAATGCCTGCAAAAGATGGTTTACTAATTTTAGAGAGAGATTTGGCTTTAAAAGGTTAAGATAACAGAAGCAGTTCTGTCAACCAAGAGGCAGCAGATGAATTTCTAGATACCATTAAGAAAATCATTGAAGAGAAAGAATATCTTCCTGAATAAGTTTTTAATGCAAGCAAGAGTGCCCTATTCTGGGGATAAGAAAAGCCCCAAAATACTTTTATTTTTTTTTCCTTTATTAAATCATAGCTTTGTACATTGATGCATTTATGGGATGCAATGTACTGATTCGATATACAATGTGGAATGCCTACCTAGAACTGATTAACATAACCATCACCTCACTTATTTATTTGTTTTGGTAAGACATTTATGTTCTATTCTTAATAGTTTTGAAATGTATCATTGCATTATGCACATTAGGTGAGGTCCCACCAAATATGCTCCCTCTTCCTGGCCTCCTTCCTCTCCACAGTAAGTAGAGCAGAATGGGAGATTTTTGCAGGGTGTGCTTCCGAAAAAGGACTGATAACTAGAATCCACAAAGAATTCAAACTAATCAATAAGAAAAGAACTAATAACTCCATTTCTATGTGGGCAAGAGACTTGAACAGAAACTTCTCTGAAGAGGACTTTTATTTTTAAGGAAGATACATGAGCACCAAGTTTTAAGGCAGGAAGAGATGAGCTAACGTAACTGTTTTATGCATATGCAAAGGTTTCATGAACAGCACTGCCCTCGTCATGACAGCTTCAACCCCCGAGCCTTGAAGGACAAATGTGAATACTAGATGCTGTCTTTTGGTTGTACATGAAGGCCTGAACAATTAGAGCCCATTTTCTCGATTGATTCTATTAATGCTTTGCCCTGAAGTTAGGAAGTACCTTGACAGTATAAGTTTGATTTTTAAGGTTCTTTTGATACTGAATCATGGCCAACGCAGAAGCCATCAAAGTGGTCTACATGCCTGCAAACAGAATATGTCTAATTCAGGCTCTCTAGATCAAGTGGTCATAAGGACCTTTAAGATTCATCACATGTAGGACTCCACAGAAAGAGTTGTCAATGCTATGGAGGAGCACTCTGACAAAGAGCACATCCTGACAGTATGAAAGGATCATGCCAGTGCAGATGCCATCATGGGTATAGAAAAAGCCATGAAAGCCACCAAGCCTGAAATAAAAATTTTCTTCTAGAGAAAATTGTGTCCAGATATTGTGCATGACTTTACAGAATTTATGACAGAGCCACTCAAGGAAATCATGGAAGAGTTTGTGGATTTGGCACAAGTGGTGGGAGCTGAAGTGTTCAAGAACTGCATCTTGGAAAAAAATTAAGATCTAATAGTCATGATACCAGAGTAATTAACAGGAGATGACTTGATGGAGATGAGTGTTTCCAACAAGGACTGGAAGATGAGGCAAAATACATAGAAGACGCAGTGCCAGGCAAACAAATCAGCCTCAGACAATCTGGCAGAGGGTTCTGATGATTCAAGGCGTTTTTTAACATGGACCTGAAATGAAATAAGCACAGCAAATTAAGTGAAGAGCAGCAGAAGAAGCGGTGCCATATAAAAACAATTTCAGAGAAATACAAAAGCAAAGAAATCGCACAGAAATTATTATAAATCTACACTTAGGGTGCCTGCCACTCTTGCCTTCCCGTTGACCTCCATCGCTACTCCCTCTGCCGCCTCTGAGATAACAGGACTAGCGCCCTCTATCTGACAAAGAGAACTACTTTTTGATGTTCCGCTTTCACTCAGTGAATAGTAAATATACTTTTATTTCCTCATAATTCTTAGTACTGTTTTCTTTTCTCTACCTACTTTATTATAGCTAGTAGTTGTTAAGTTTTGGGAGACTCAAAAGTTGTACATGGATTTTAGACTATAGCAGGGATCAATGCCTCTAACCCCCATATTGTTCAAGAGTCAACTGTATATCTTAGTAATTATTTCTTGCCTTAAATGTATCAATTGCAATGAGAGCTGTATTAATATCTCTTAGACTACTATGAGTATGTAAATTACTTTTTGTAATTCTATCAGATTTCAAATTATAGCAATATGTTTTTAATGTCCCGTTCTGCAACTCTACTAAAATTTCTTGATCTAGAATCCTATTGTTAGACTATTGCCTAATTTTCTAGTTTTTTATCTCTTACAAATGACCCTGTCCCTGCAATAAAGAAATAATCCTATTTTGTTATTCCCAGATATAGAATATAATGTTCTCAGAACTGGGAGTTATTTCTGGTTTTTCTCTAGCGGTGTACATTTTCTTCTCTTATGTATTTACTTCACAGGTTTTGTTTTTTCCCAATGCATTTTTGGCTCCCCTAAGTATCATAAGATTTATGGATATTGAATGGTCCGATTCTTTGAATTTTGAACTTCTACATTTAAATGTTGAGTTTATATTTCCAACCTAAGGGTATATCTCTTTATCATGAAGTCTAGACATTTTATTATGAAGAGTAGAGTGTACACTTATTAATCTGACATAGGCTGATATTTAATCTGAACCAGAAATAGTGAAATAAACTTAAGGGTGCAGTAATGAATCTGCCAGAGCTAATCAATTCCCACTGTGACCTGCACATTCTGAAATTTACATCACTCTTTACATATTTCTATCCTTAACTGTCTTGCAACTGCTAAGAATTATGATTCCTGAGAGATGTTATTAGCAATACAGAAGGAAGAATGAGATAATTCCCCTTATTCTAAAAATATGTACCTACCTAGGATTATTAATGAAGTGGGATTCCATTTGCTTAGCGGATAAAGACTGTATACATTCAAAATTGTGGAGGGCGAGGCTGGCATTTTTAGTCTACTGCTTTCAGGCAATGGGAAGTCTTTTTGATTTTTTGAAAACAATATTCATTAAGTTCATGATTTGAGAATATTTTTGAAAACTGAAAACACTGCCTGTTAGAATTACAAATGCTAGATAGAGAGAGCAGCTATTTTGATACATTTGATAGATTAGCTTTCCTCCTTTAGAAAAGTCATTCTTCCAATAATCACATAGCTTTCAAAACCATGGAAATGAAGAATAAGTGAGGGAGATAATGTCCACCTAGTTTTTTTACTCTATTGATTCTATCTTGGTGAAAATATACAGAGATATACAGTTGCTATCACTTTGTAATTTTTTTTTTTGAGAATAGACTAGAATCATTTTATAGCAGAGAAAAGTACTACTATAGTAGAAAGAGGCTCTTTGTTTATAATCCTGATGACATACTGAACATCTATGGTAATGTCATGTCTCATTTTATCATCACCATTACCATTATTTTACTGGGTTAATAGTAAGGACAACTAAAACTATATTTGAATCATATTCTTCATTCTACTGCAGATATTTATATTCCTTTTTTCTTTGAGACATAGTTATTATTGTGTCATGCACGGTTTGTACCAGACACTGGGATACAGAAATGAAAGCATCAACTCTCCCCTCTACCACAACCTGTTCGTAACATACATATAATAAGGAGGAATTCTTAATATCTTCCTTCTCTTAGCTTTTTAGGTTTTTCTATAGCCTGGAGCTTTTTTGGATGTCAGGAGTATTTGGCTTTTGGTGTTGAAAGTATAACTTTAATGCCAAACTCAATGAAGTCTCGTATTCTCTTTGTCTCTATTTCACTTTTGAAGATCTTCAAGCTGAGCATTAAAATCAATGTTAGTGGTTAAAATATGAAGATTTTACTTTGATCTCTATATTTGATTTATTGATTGGTTTTAGTTTGTGGTCAGAAGTACCTGATTAAATTCATATTGTACAGTTCAGTAGCTACAGTTCATAGATTAAAAACATATGTAACTTAAGAAAAAAACATCTTTTATAAAAGTTTGGATACTCTATTTTCATGGTTCAATAAAACCTGGCTTATTGAATTTCAACTCACAGTACATGGCACATCATTTTAGTTAGTCCTTTTTCGATTTGGCTATAAACATCTTATTACTGGGAAAAATTGAAAGCTCAGCATTTCTATTTTTCTTGTTGATGTTATACGTAATGTGTTTCCAGTGGCAATAGTGTGACTATTATTATGAATTATATATAAAAATATATCTCTTCTTAAAGTCTGGCAAAAGCCACAATAACAACAACTAACTATAGTTTTAGACCCCAGGAGTAAGAAACAAATATTCATTTGTATCTACTAATTTTAACAATGCATATATTAATAGTAGACTAAAGTATTTCCTCACATATATCTAAGGATAGCTTTAGAGTGAAAGCATGAAAACATAGCCCATTATGAACCGAAAACTACAATTTGGAGGAAACAAAGGCATAATTTTTCTACGGCACTTTCAAAGAAAGGAAATAAGTGTGAATTACTATTGAAATTCCTGCCTGACAATTAAGAACAAAATATCAAACACATTTGGTTGCTATTCAGATGTAAGCATGTATAGTTGTGTGTAATTAGTTCACCTGACTAAATGCAGCTTATTACATTTTAGAACAAACTTGACCCAACTCTCTTTGGATATCCTGTACTGTTTATCCAACTGATTTTTCAGTCATCTTTTTATGAATGTAGCTGAAATTTGACATGTCTAATATTAAATCCCTGTACACACAGTCCTTGTTAAATGCTTGGTCTTCCTTTATACCAAATGAATTAGAGCCTGAGATTCATGAAAGACATCACTACTTCCCTGGCGGCTTGATCCAGAAAACTCAATTCTTACATCACCTATCTATGAATTAAATGGGTTAAATAATCCTCTGCATCCCACCATTACTGTTGTATTTCAGGCTTTCAACATCCTTAATCAAAATTTCTGACTCAAACAAGGAACAAAATTAAATATGTGCCCACTTAAATTTGATTCCTTTCTGTATTACATATATATATATATATATATATATTTTTTTTTTTTTTTCCCCCCTTCCTTGATTTTCCAGGCTCTGCTTAGAAGTCTGGTGGTATATCCCAGTTATTGTCTCACTTCTCTAGATACTTATTATATTCAGTTTTGTTACTGCCTCATCTCTCAGAAATACACCTTGTACTCACTCAGTCTTGGATATCATAAAAATGGTAATTGTAGATTTCATTTTACCCATCATTTAAATTTGGAGCCTCTAAAACTGAAGTCTTGCAATATTTTGTAATATTATTTCACCAATCCTACTTGAGAAAAAGATTCATATAAAAATTGTAGCAAAATGAAAATGATCCCTAACTACAATTTAGAGCTTCCCAATTCTTTGGTAAATGGAATAGTTTTGGAAGGAAAATTTCTAATCTTCATGATTTCCAGAAGCTTCCATTAAAATTAATTTGGGGCTTACTTTTATATCTGTCATTCTACTTTCAAATTCTAATTTTTTAAACTACCAGAGCTAGTGACATAGACTTCTACAATGAAAACATTTTAAAACATTTTCTTCATGTTTTTTCTACTTTTTTAAACTACCAGAGGTAGAGACATAGACTTTGACAATGAAACAATTTTTAATTTTTTCTTCATATTGGTTCTCATTCATGGTATGATGAAAAATACCCCACAAATCTCTCTTTATCTGTAACTCGCATGTTTATGTGTAGTATGAATTAAAGAAAGATAGTGAGAAGTATGTCTCAAAGCCATGTTTATTATTTTTACATCACCACAGATACATTTATTTATTGAATGTTTTCTGTGTTAGCAGTTCCCAAACTTTTTGGCACTGGGGAACTACTTCAGGAAAAACAATTTTTCCATGGATGGGGGTGGGGGGTGATGGTTTTAGGATAATTGGAGTGTATTACATTTATTGTGCACTTTATTTCCATTATTATTATTACATTATAATATTAAAGGAAATAATTATACAACTCACTATATGCAGAATCAGTGGGAGCCCTGAGCTAAATCCTTTCGTACTCACCACTTACAGTAGGGTTTGCACTCCTGTAAGAATCTGATGCTACTGCTGGTCTGACAGGAGGTGGAGCTCAGGCTATGATGGAAGTGATGGGGAATGACTGTAAATACAAATAAAGCGAGCTACTCAGCTTCTGCTCTGTGGACTGGTACCAGTCTGTGACCCAGAGCTTGGGAACCACAGTTCTATGTGATAAAAAGAAATACATATGTTAATCTTAATCTATGAGGAATCTCCTATTGAGAAAACAGAGGATAGAAATTAAATTTTGCTTTTATTCTTTTACATTAGAAATAATTATTAGTTATCCCGATGGAGATGTTAAGTAGGCAGTTAGAAATTAAATTTTGACACTCAGAAGAAATTCAGGCGAATTATAAAGTAGAACCATGTACAACTTATATATTAGGAGAACATGAATAAGGAACTCAAACTACATAATCATACATAATCATAGTCAGTAAGCATGATATTGACTAATCTTCAGTATCCACTAATGATCACTATTTTTCTCCTATTTATCATCACCAATTAAGAACAAATCTACAAAATAATAGTTAAAATCCTTCTGCACCAATTATATGGCATACACATTTGAAAATGATATTATTTAGCACTACTTTTAAGAAATATGGCAATTTTTGATAAAGCTCAACTCAATTATAATGCAAGATTTTAAATTATACTTATTCATATTGTAGAATGTGGAACTAACAAATGAATTCTAAGAAATAATTTTTTTTTTTTGAGAGAAACTCTCTGTTGTCTGGGCATGAGGGCAATAGTGTAATCATAGCTCATTACAACCTCAGACTCATAGCCTCAAGTGTTCCCTCGGCCTCCCAAGTAGTTGGGACTACTGGTGTGTGCCACTATGCCTAGGTAATTTACTTTTTATAGGGACTGGGAATTTCTATATTGCTCAGGTTGGACTTGAATCCTGACCAAAATGCTGGGTTGACAGGCATGTACACTGGCCTACAAAAGAATTTTAATAATACAGTTACCACCCTTGTACAGACATACACTTATATACAGAGAACATAAAGTAGTTACTAAAGGGTAGGATGAACAATATGCTTCTTATAATATCTGAAAGATATATGGACATAAATCAGTAGAAATTCTGCATGTCACATTCTCAAGTATTAATCCCAAATATTTAAGTAAGCAATTACAAGTATATGTAATTTTAAGTAATTTAAAAATACTATTATGAAGCAAGTGAAATGCTTGATAAAATATAGCCAAATGGTTATCATTTTTCTCTTTTTAATGTGGTAAAATATACACTAATTTACCATCATAACTCTTTTTAAATGTACTGTTCAGTAGCATTACACACATTCACATCATTGTACAAACAGCACTGACATCATCTCCAGAACACTTTTATCTCCCCTCCGAATTTGTGTATTCATTACACAATAACTTCTCAGTTTACCCTCTCTCCAGCCCATGGAAACCACCATTCTACTTCTGTCTGTGAATTTGACTATTCTGGTTAATGGAATAAACTATTCTCAATAAATAGAATCATACAATATTTGTGTTAATGTCTTCAAGGTTCATCTGTGTGGTACCATATGTCAGAATTTCATTCTTTTGTAAAACCTGAATAATATTTCATTCCATGTAAGTTCCACATTTGGTTTATCTATTTGTCTGTCTGTGGAAATTTTGGGTTGTTTTCATCTTTTAAACATTGTGAATAATGTTGCTATGATAATTGGTCTACAAATATCTGTTTAAGGCAATAATTTAAATACATACTGAATCTCATAAAACTTAAAGGAAATTTTAGTAACAGTAAACAAAGAAATATTGAAATAATCATAAATAATTGCTTATCCTGGAGTATTTAGCAACATAATATTTAAGAAGTTTAGGTGTTAAAGATGCCTGAGGAAGATAAAGTAGTTGGGTTTGGGCTAAGGAGAAATGGTAGGTGGGAACTGAGAATCTCAGTCCTACAACTAGTCTCCTGTGGAGCCCTTAAGGCACAAAATAAAATAAAACTAAAAATTATCAAATACACAAGAAACTAAGGCACTATAAAAATGATAACCGATTTTGCCTTTTAGAATACCCAGTTGTGTTATCTGAGATGTTAGAGTACATGCATTCAAATGAATGATGAAATTGAATACATAAAACCAAAATACTGTATTATTCAAAAATACAAAGACCACTTTGTACAATGCTTAAATAAGAAATTTAGAAGAGATTAACCAATTTGTATTAAAAAGTCAAACATTAAAGATTAGATGCAGATGAAGAATAAATGAACAAGTAGAAAAATCTGGAAAATTATTTAGCATTAATTTTACAAAGAAAAGTTAGGACAAATTCAGTAGAAAATTAATTTACATTAATTTCTGCTATTGCCAGGATTGATGAGAGAAAAATTTAACAAAAATTTGAATAGGAGTTCTAGATAGGGTATTTACAGAGAATGATAGCAATGTAATACTTTGTTCAAACTGTTTATTCTAGAATTGATTAAATACATGAACCCTTCATTTAAGGAAGCAAGCAAATTCTAAGTAAGATAAACAAAAATATCTTAGAATAACGGAATCATTCCCTGCCAAGAGATATGTATTCTGATAACAGAACTAATACAAATAGCACCAGAGGAAAATGACACTTTATACTACAGAGAAAAAAAAAATTACCTATATTTTTACATACATTGTCATGAACATTAAAATATGAGTGGAAATTAAAGACATCTCAAACTACCAAAAATGATTAATAAGTCTTTGAGAGTGGAAATTCTGAAGTATGCACTTAAGGAGAAAGAGAAATGATCCCATATGAAAGGATTCAGATTCTTGAAAGTGAAATGAATAAAGCATTTTGTAAAGCTCTAAGTAAATGTAAATGACTCTGACTATGTGAATAGTTTTAATAAAAATAGGTAGACCTACAATACTGATTAAGTAACTGAAAAGGCCAGTGTTGTGGCTCATGTCTCTAATCTCAGCATTTTGGTTGGACTAGATATGAGGACTGCTTGAGGCTAAGAGTTAAGGACCAACCTGAGCAACATACTAAGACCCCCTCATTTAAAAATAAATGAGTTACAGGGCAGTGCCTGTGGCTCAGTGAGTAGGGTGCTGGCTCCATATACCGAGGGTGGTGGGTTCAAACTCAGCCCCAGCTAAACTGCAACAAAAAATAGCTGGGCATTGTGGTGAGTGCCTGTAGTCCCAGCTACTCAGGAGGCTGAAGCAAGAGAATCACCTAAGCCCAAGAGCTGGAGGTTGCTGTGAGCTATGATGCCACAGCACTCTACTGAGGGTGACAAAGTAAGACTCTGTCTCTAAAAAAAATAAAAAAAAATAAATGAGTAACAGCAAGATAAAATTATGGAATGATATCTCAAGCAATAAAAAGAATAAAGAAACTAAATCTATAATACACCCAGACAAATTATGCTTAAGGCAAAAATTATTGTTAATCATAGAGCCACCATATAATAAAAGCCACAACTAAGGAAGGATACACACCATTTGAAGCAATAATTTGCCTACATTACCTACTCTTAAAGATATAAAATAAAATATTTATAGACTTACATGATAAAATCGAGAAACAAAACATCATAATGAAAAAGTTGATACACCAACCAGGTAAAAATTGCAAGACTAAAGGATTAATGACATAAGTAGCAGTCTTGAACCTTGCTCCTGGCGAAGAATGTGCCTTTCTTTTTAAGCTCTCATAAGTTAAAAATTGTTGGCCACACATTAGACCATAAACTAAATTTCAGAAAAATTCTATTCATTCTCATCATACATAGCATATCTGACCAAAACTATTATATTATAACTTAGTAACAAAATTAGAAAATAAAAACCTATATCTTTAATGGTTAAAAAAAAAAAAAAAACTTCTAAGCCATACATTGTCAGAATATATTTCCCATACATTGTCAGAATATATTTCATAATTGACATTAGTAAATAGAACTAAAGAATAATACATATACTACATATCCAAATTTATGCAATGTTGCTAAAGAACTCAAGTAGACCTCCCATTTGATCCTTCATTCTCGTTACTGGGCATCTACCCAGAAGGAAAAAAAATCCTTTTATCATAAGGACACTTGCACTAGACTGTTTATTGCAGCTCAATTTACAATTGCCAAAAATGTGGAAACAGCCTAAATGCCCACCAATCTAGGAATGGATTAATAAGCTGTGCTATATGTACACCAAGGAATATTATTCAGCCATTTTAAAAATGGAGACTTTACAGCCTTTGTATTAACCTGAGTGGAAGTAGAACACATTATTCTTAGTAAGATATCACAGGAATGGAGAAGCATGAATCCTATGTACTCAATTTTGATATGAGGACAATTAATGACATGGTGGGAGTGGGGGAAGGGGATAGCAAAGAGAAAAAGAATGAGTGAGGGGTGGAGGAAAGGAAGAGCAGAGAGAGGGAGGGAGGGAGGTGTGTGGGGTCTTGGTGTGTGCCACACCTTTTAGGGGCAAGACACGGTTGTAAGAGGGACTTTACCTAACAAATGCAATCAGTGTAAACTGGTTTCTTGTACCCTCAATGAATCCCCAACAATAAAAAAAGAAAAAAAGAAAAT
This sequence comes from Otolemur garnettii, assembly GCF_000181295.1. Taxonomy (NCBI): domain Eukaryota; kingdom Metazoa; phylum Chordata; class Mammalia; order Primates; family Galagidae; genus Otolemur; species Otolemur garnettii. Next base: position 5,368,381 of record NW_003852490.1, read on the forward strand.
AGTCATCTACACACACACACAAAAATTTGATTTCTGATTTCTTTGTAATCAGAAGGAAATTTATATTCTTAACTGCTTATAGTAGAAAAGTAGAATTGTTGAAAATTATTAACCAGAATATTTATCAGAAACATTGAAAATAGAATTAGAAAAATAAATCAGCAAAAACCATAAGGAACCAAATGCTAACCTACAAAGCAGGGAATAACAAATAAATTAATAAAAAATATTAAAATATATAAGAGAAGGAATCTATAATGCCAAGAGATTTTTGGAAAGAATTGTAATATAGGAAATAATATTGAGAAGATTGATCAAAGATAAAAAGAGAGATGCCATTAGTAACATGAGAAATGAAAAATGCAATGATCTCAGAGTCAACAGGGAGTTAAAAATAATTAAAGAATGTTATGAACAAATTAATGCCATAAAATTTTAAATCTTAGAAACAGTGAATAATTTCTTAGAAAGATAAATCAAAGAAAAATGGATGTAAGTGGTGTGAACTTTGATCATTATAATAATTGATGTGAAGTTAAATTTTTTCCCCCAAATCTTACCTTCAAATGTTGAAGGATCAGACATTTTTTAAAGAGAATAGAAAGATAATTAAAACTTTTTAGTTTATTTAATGTATTCATTGTGACTTTCAAGCAAAATCCTCCAAAGAGTTATAATAAGTGATCATCACGGGACATTTTCTTTTATGGGCATAGAAGCAAAAATCCTAAATAAAATATCAGCAAGTTAAATCTAGCACTATATCATTAAGATAAACATTGTATCCAAGGTGGTTTGATTCTGGGAATGCCAAAATAGTTTGCTATTAGGAAATTCACTTAGATAATTTGCCAAAATAAAGGATTAAGAAAAAAAGACCATATGATTATATCAAATGCTAAAAATCAAAATATCAACAAACTAGGAATCAAACGAGAATTTGATACTAATAATAGGATTCTGGTTAATCTCTAAAACAACAAAAACAATATTTTCTCAAATGCCTTTTCTGCATCTATTGAGAGGATCATATGGTCTTTGTTTTTGCTTCCGTTGATATGATGTATTATATTTATGCATTTGCAAATGTTAAACCAAACTTGTATCCCTTATATGAAGCCTACTTGATTGTGATGTATATATTTTTTAATGAGTAGCTGTGATCTATTAGCTAAGACTTTGTTGAGAATATTTGCACTGATATTCATTAGTGAAGTTGGTCTGTAGTTCTTCTTTTTAGTTAGGTCTTTTCCTGGTTTTGGAATCAAGGTGATGTTTGCTTCATAGACATGTTGGGGAAGGCTTCTTCCTTCTCAGTGTTTTGGAATAGGTTCTATACCATAGGTACAAGCTTGTCTTTGTAGGTGTGATAGAATTCGGATGTGAAGCCATCTGGTCCTGCGCTTTCTTTTGTTGTTGTTGTTGGAAGCATTTTTATTGTTTATTCAATCTCATTTCTTGATATTGGTCTGTTCAAGAGATCTATTTATTCCTGGTTAAGTCTAGGAAGATGGTTGATTTCAGATATTGGTTCATTTCTTGCACATTATCAATTTCTGGGCATAAAGTTTTTGGTAATAGTCAGAAATAATTTCTTGTATCTCTGTGCTATCAATTGTTATTTTCTCCTTTTTATTTCTGTTTGAGGTTATTAAAGATTTTACTTTTCTATTTCTGGTTAATCTGGCCAATGGTTTATCAATTTTATTTATCTTTTTGAAGAATCAACTTTTTGTTTCACTAATTTTATGGATGGTTCTTTTGTTTTCAAATTCTTTTATTTCTGATTTAATTTCAGTTATTTCTTTTCTTCTGCTAAGTTTGGGATTGAAGGGAACGCTTTTACTGTGCTGGTAAGACTGCAAACTAATTCAATCTTTTTGGAAGGAAGTATGGAAAATCCTTAAATAACTCAAATTAGACATCCTGCAATTCCATTAGTAGGCATGTACCTAGAAGAAAAAAAATCCTTTATCTTAAGGACATTTGCACTAGCCTGTTTATTGCTGCTCAATTTACAATCATCAAAATGTGGAAACAACCTAAATGCCTACCAACCCAGGAATGGATTAACAAGCTGCGCTAATATGTATACCATAGAATACTATTCAGCCATTAAAAAGATGGAGACTTTACATCTTTTGTATTAACCTGGATGGAAGTACAGCACATATTCTCAGTAAAGGATCACATGAATAGAGAAGAAAGAATCCTATGTACTCAGTTCTATTATGAGGGCAATAGATGAGCTAATACAAGGAGAGGAGTAGGGGAATGAGGTAGTGGGGAGTGGAGAGGAGGAAGGGAGTTTGGGGGGGGTCACAGTGTATGGCACACCCCTTGGGGGTAGGACACAATTATAAGAGGGACTTTAACAAATGCAATCAGTGTCACCTAATTCTTTGTACCCTCAATGAATCCCTAACAATAAAAAAATAAAGAAAAAGAAAATAGTATCAATAGACTCTACCTACCCTCTGCACTTAAACAAAAGACAGTGTTAACTTACTCAAAAAATATAAACAGAAAGATTCAATATACTGAGCAAATCAGTTTTTCCAGATTAGACTTTAAATTCAGTGCAGTTTAGAAAACTATAATTTGTTTTGAAACTTGACAAGTAAATTTTTAGAAATATACAAAAGAACAGTCATAAATTGCAAGGATCATTCTGGGGTGAGACCATGTGTGCAGCCTTGACTTACAAGTGCTTAATAGATATTAAAAATTCCAATTAAAACATTCTTTTATTGATTCGGTAATAGGGAACAAGAAAGAGGTAAATAAACACAAATCTCAAAGAATAGAGCCACATAGGTGCTGTTCCAGATGAGTGAGAAAATAGAGCACATATAGCGAATGATAATAGGACAGTTGGCTCCATGTATGACTAAAAATGAAAAAGAATGCCTATCTCACATCAAATATAAATTTCCAGTCAAGTTCCAGTTAAATTTTGACTAGAAAAAACTCTAAACTTTTGAGATGATAGGATAAAAGAATATCAATAATTTGAAGGAGAGGAAAATTTCTTGGAAAGATAAGATTGCCAATCTATAAAATAAAATTTACATTTGTGTTTCTTTCTTTTTCTTTGTGATGACATTTTAAACGTGAAACATAGCTCACCTTCAGGGAAAAATACAATTTACAACAGAGTGTTTTAAAAATTTGGGTTCCCACAAAAAAATTATATTCTCTCTTTTCTCTCTCTCTCTCTCACACACATAAAAGCAAAATTAGGAGCTAGCCACAGTGACTCATGCCTGTAATACTAACACTTTCAGAGGCTGAGGTGGGAGGATCATTTGAGGCCAGGAGTTTGTGATCAGCCTGGGCAACATAGCAAGACTTCATCTCTACAAACAAATCAGTGGGGCATGGTAGCATGCAACTGTAGTCTCAGCTACTTGTGAAGCTGAGGTAGGTGGATCACTTGAACCCAGGAGTTTGAGATTGCTGTGAGCTATGGTTTTGTCACTGCTCTCTAGCCCAGGCAATAGAGCAGGACCCTGTCTAGAAAAAAAAAATGCATAAAATAAATAAACAACACAGTAGAAAAAATATATGTAATGTACATTACAAAAAGTTATTTTGTGAAATGAGATTTACCTATAAGCCTTTAAAAAGATCTTCATTCTTTCTAGGAATCACTAATGATCACATGAGGTTTATATTAATGATCATACACTGGACCTAGCCAAACCATACACAAGTATAGCAAAAATATTAGTTTAAAATATTCATGGTTAAAATAAAAGAACACACTATAAATTAAGTTGGTGTTTATCTTAAAATTAGGAAATAAGTGACAAAATACAAAGTAATTAGATTAGAAGAAAATAATTTCTAAAGAATTGATGAAAATAAACAAATAGAAATTTTTAAAAGCCCCCAATCTATCTCTTTAAAATAAGAATAAAAATTTCATTTTTTACAGAAATAGGAGAAATCTTAAACTTAATATGGAGCTAAGAAACAGCCAGTATAAGAAAATAAATCCTGAACAAAGGTGGAGGCATTCCATTGCATGACTTAAAATTATATTAAAAGGTGATAGTAAACAACTAAAAAAACTAGTAATAGCATAGAATGGTGGTTTCCAAGTCCTGGGTTGCATCACCACCTGAACTCTGCCTCCAGACAGAACATGAGCCCTCCTTTAAACTGTGAATGTGAAGGATGTGGGGCGTGAGCTCCTCATGAGAATCTAATGCTTGATGATCTCGGATACAGCTGAGCCAGATAAAGCTGCTCTCACTGGGGACTGGCCACAAATACAGGTTACTGTTAGCAGCAATATTTAACTGTACAGACACCATAGTAAATTAATTGCTTGCAGACTCCTATCAAAACCACCTCCACACCCATCGGTACACAAATTTTATGAAATTGGTGCCTGGTGCCCCAAAGTTTAAGAACCACTGGTATTGAAACATAGACCAATGGAATAGAACAGAGAACTCAGAAGCAAATCCACATATTTACAACCAACTCTCTTTGACAAAATTGCCGAGAACATGCACTGGGGGAAAGTCATTGTCTTCAATAAACAGTGCTGGGAAAATTGGATATCTGAAAGCAGAAGGATAAAACTGGAACCTTGTCTCTAAGCATATACAATAATCAACTCAAAATGAATGAAAGACCACAACACAAGACCTGAACTTTAAACTATGGGGAAAGCACTCCAGGACATTGTCTCAGCAAAGATTTTATGGCTAAGATTTCAAAAGCTCAGATAACTGAAACAAAAGCAGACAAATCAAACTGTATTAAACTAAAAAGTTTCTGCACAGCAAAAGAAACCTGCCACAGAGTGAAGCTTTTCAACCTATTTAATGGGAGAAAATATCTGCAAACTATCTGACAACGGACTAATTTTCAAAATATACAAGGAACTCAAACAATTCAACACTAAAAAAGCTACATAAGCCCATTAAAACGCAGACCAAGGACGTGGATAGATAATTCCCAAAGAAAACATGCAAATTGCCGACAGGTATATGAAAAAATGCTCAATATAATAAAATCATCAGAGAAATGCAGATCAAAGCCACAGTGCTCTGTGTATATCTTCTAACATGAACTAGGATGGTTATTAAAGAAACAAAAAACAACAGATGCAGGCTGGCAAGGATGTGGAGAAAAGGAAATGTTGGTGGGCATGTATGTAAATGAGTGCAGTAAGTATGGAAGACATGGAAATTTCTCCAAAGAACTGAAAGTAGAACTACCAAAGGATTCAGCAATCTCACCACTGGCTGTCCATCCCAAGAAAAATAAATCAGTATCTCAAAGGGACACCTATACTTGCATTTTTTCACTGCACTATCCAAATAGCAATAGATATGAAATTGTTTTAATGGTTCATCAGTGGATGTATAAAGAAATGGGTGAAATATTACCTAACAGGTGCAATGTACACTATCTAGGTGGGTGCACTTAAAACTTTTACTCAAGCAGTACAAAAGCATCCACATAAGCAAAACAAAAGAATACACACAAGGGTGGCGCCTGAGCTCAATGGAGTAGGGCGCCTGCCCCATATGCTGGAAGTGGCATGGCACGTTCAAACCCAGCCCCAGCCAAAAACTGTAAAAAAAAAAAAAAAGAAGAAGAATACACACACATACATTTATACACATAAAAGAATACTATTTGGCCACACAAAAGGCTGAAATCATATCGTTTGCAGCAACATACTTGGAACTAGAAGTCATTAATGTTAAGTAAAATAACAGACACAGACAAATTTTTCATGTTTTCATTCGTGTATGTGAGATATAACACTTGACGTTATAAAGGCAGAAAGCAGAAAGGGACAGGTGAATGGGTCTGAGTGTAAATTCACATCGAGTATGGATATATGGAGATGCCACAGAAAGAAGCACATGGACCAGTGAATCAGATCATACATTCCAGATCTAGGAAGAGATTTATGGATATTCCAGAATTTAAAAAAGAAAAAGTGATATTTCCATTAAATGGGGGAAAGGGTGGTTTATTTAACCTATGATGTTTTCATAATAGGTCTTAGATACACTTGTATAAAACAGGTATATATAGAATACACAATGTCACATACCAAATAAATTCCAGAGAGATTTTTAAAAAAGTAAAAAAATTAAAAGCAATGAAAAATTAGAACTATATTTGGGAAAATTTGGGAGGATAGTGAATCTTTTTAAATAAGACTTCAAAATTAAACTATATATATGAGTTAGAAATCACTATAGTTTTTAGAAAAAGTAATGCTAGGTTGGCATCAAAATAACCCTAGCACAGATATAGCGACTAATTAATCATTATATACAAAGCCTTCTATGAATGTATAATAGACAAACTATAATATAGAATATTGAAAAAAATTTATGAACTGAAAGAAAGAAAATCAAATGTTTAATATACTTGTGAAAATTCTCAGTATTATCATAATCAGGGAAATATAAATTAAAGCACAATGAGATATGATTTTTCACTGTCAAATTTGTAGAATAAAGAATAATAACTTCAGGTGATGACAAGAGGGAAACTTATGCATTAATGATGGAGAAATGCAAATGGCTATAATGCATATAATGGTAATAAGGACAATATCTATTAAAGTAAAAAGTAATATGCGGTGGTATTTAGGTACAGAAGTGCTACTCTGGGAACATTTTCTCCAGAAGTAAAAGAAGTAGTAAATAGCATGTATGCATAAGAATATTTCAGTCTTGCTTATAGGGTCAAATCTTAAAAAATAAGAAAAACCTAAATGTCTTTAAATAGGAAATTATAATATTTGGTAAATTTATAACATGGGATATTATGCAACAATTAAACTCGAGTTATCCAGATTATTTGGAGGAATTTCCTATTGAGTTAAAGAAGAAAGACAGTAGAATAATGTGTATAATACAGAATAACGCGTGTATGTGTGTGTATATAAGGTGATTTGTCTCACTTAACACGAGGGATACTTAACGCTGGGGACGTGTTCTGAGAAATGCTTTGTTAGGCAATTTCATTGGTGTTTGATCCCAAAGTGTACTTACACCAACCCGGATAGTATAGGCTATGGTATATCCTCTTGCTCCCAGGGTACCAAAATGTACTGTATGTTGCTGTACTGAGTACTGTAGGCAATTTTAACTCAATACCATTTTTAAAGATAAAATATTATATAAAAAGCAAAAAATGATATATTGGCATAGAGCACTCACTGTGAGTGGAGCTGGAAGTTGCTCTGGGTCAGTCACTGAATGAGTTATGGGGAAATGTGAAGGCCTAGCAGGTTACTATACGCTACTATAGACTACATAAACACTATACATGTAGGCTACATTAAATTTATAAAGTTGCATTTTTCTTTCTTCTACAAACAATAATTCTTTTGGGCAGCGCCTATGGCCCAAAGGAGTAGAATGTGGCCCCATATATTGGAGGTGGCGGATTCAAACCCGGCCTGGCCAAAATAATAATAATAATTCTTATAATAGGTAACTTTACCTTACTGTAATTTTTTTATCTTATAGACATTTTATATTTTTTATCTTTTTGACTTAGTGCAAATCACATGTTTAGCTGCATTAAAATATTTATATCCTTACTCTATAAGCTACCTTCTATTTTTCTTTTTCTTTTTTTACTTTATAAAATATGCTGTTGAAAAATAAGACACAAGTATAGACATTAGCCTAGGCCTACACAGGGTCAGGGTCATCAATGTCACGGTCTTCCACCTCCTCATCTTGTCCCACTGGCAGGTCTTCAGGGGCAGTAACACACACAGCTGTCAACTCTTACAATAGCAACACCACCTTCCGCAATACCTCCTGAAGGACCTGCTTGAAGTTGTTGTATAGTTAACTTAGTCGTTAAGTAGAAGTACTCTAACATAACAATACAATGTATAACAACCACAAAAACCCTTAACACGGTTTTTTATTATCATTATCAAATATGTCCTGCACATAATTGTATGTGCTGTACTTTTATAGGACTGGCAGCACCATGGTTTTCTGTCCATCTGCATCACCACACACACACGAGTAACACAGTCCATTAGGGCGTTGCTACAAAAACTTGGCGAGCAGATTGGAATTTTCCAGCTGCATTATAATCTTATCGGACCACTGTCATATGTGCAACCCGTCCTTCACCAAAGCATTATGTGACTTATAACGATACATATATATAATAAATATACAATATAGTATATATTATAGGTATGTGTATCTATGTATGAGGAAAAAGTAGAAATCAGCAATTATATTATAGGTATATTCACCTTTATATGAGTAAAAAGTAAAAGTCAACGGAGAGAGCAGATAAATTATATATTTTTCCTTTGAAATATTTTTTGTGTCACTTGTTACAATGAGTTTGTACATATGTTAAGATGAAAAAAGTGTACTGGGTATTCTGAAGAAATGGTAGTTAACATATTTCCGTAGGTTTGCTCTCAATAAAAGTGTTAGGTAATGAACGAAATGGAGAATTAAAATGGTTAACTAGGTAATTTAGATTTAATTATTAATTTGGTACCTATGTTAATTTGACGACGGGTCTACAACACACAATATGACTCAAATTATTTCTGAATATTTCATTCATCCGTTTGTTTGTCCTCCTACCAAGGCCACGCTATTTTGATTATGACCCCAAATCCTTATACAACAGGACAAGTGCCACCTCTCTGCTGTTCAGTAGCCCTGGCTAAGGTTGATCCTAACATCTTCCATACACTTTTAGAATACCTAACCATAAAGAAGATAAGTTTCCTCATTTATTCAAGTCTTATTTAATAGCTCAATAAAATTTTATAACATTCTCTTAAAGATTTTGCAAACGTTTATTGTTTTTATTTTCAGATACTTAATATTCTCTCACACTGTTTTGAATGATGACTGAATTGTTTTCTAGATGTTTGTTGCCAATTTGAAATGACTTTATTTAATAACTTCATTAAGTTATTTGTTTGCTAATTTAGCCTATTGTTTTAATAATTTGTAGATTACTTTTTACCTTGAAATGCTAACTTATTTTTATCTTAGCGATGAGTTGGGCCTCCCAACCTAATGCGACAGTGCGTATTTCTTTTCCTCCCCTTCTTTTTAAGAGATTAGCTCTCACCTTTAATGATGTTTGCTCTACATGTGTGGATGTGTGTGCACGGATGGGTGTATCTTCCTTTTATTCCTCCTTTAACACCTTTTGTTGTTTTCTTACCTAAAGTTGTGTTGAGTGTTTTGAAATATTTTCATGTGTCTGCTGTGAAGATATATTTTGTCTCTTTTAACAACTTCATGAAGTAATTTTACAATTCTTTAATATTAACATTTTGCCATCTCCTTTATGAAATGCGCAGAGATTATCTCTTTACCCAAGGGTCAATTTATATTCCTTGGGTCCAGGGGGAAAAATAAAATATATATTCTTGGTTTGTACATTGACCTTTATGAATTACCTCAATAATGTTAACTGTAATTTTTAGGTCTTATTCTTTATATGTGTTATGACAGAGTGGCAAAACAAATTTATAATAATAAAGACTTTTATATTTTCAATTTCTCCCCATATCCCTGTATTGTCATTTTATTTGTTTTGATGCTGTATTATTTGTTGCATAAAGATCAATTTTTATTGCAGATCACTATTTTTATTAATAAAATATTTCTCTGTTATATTTATTGGACACAACCTAGTGGATGCTCATTTTACAATCATTATAGATATAGGCAGTCCCTGGGCTATGAGCAAGATAGGTTGTATAGGTTTGTTCCTAAGTTGAATCCAGTAGGTTGGAACAGGTTGGAACATTTATCTATTCTTGGAACAGCCTCCATCCAAAGGGAAAGTTCCAGGTAAGCCAGATGTTTGCAACTTGAGGACTGCCTATACTTTTAAATGAACATGTTATTTAACACATTTGGATTTTTTAGTGGAGAAGACCAAGGATGATGACGTCTTCTAGTAGTATAGGAAATGCATAGGACAGTGTTTTTCAACCGCTTTACTCTCAAGGCACTCTTGAACCTACATGTTACACACTTCTGTAGCACACTTAAATTATGTTGAACAACAACAACAAAAAGATTATGCCTTCTTGACATACTCATATAATCAGTTTAAAGAGATTTTAAGTTTGCTATGTACATTTAATGTGCTTGGACTTCTTTTGAAAATAATTTTAATTCATGACCTTTAAAACTTTTCTTTTCTTTCCTTTTTTTTTTTACCATTTTTGGCCAGGGCCGGGGTTTGAACTGACCTTTAAAATTTTTCATGGCACAACTATGATCCTGTAATGGAACGCACACCAGTTGAAAATCACTTACCTAGAAGTGAAGAGTTTAGTGTCTAAAATCACAGTGATTTTCATTAGAATCTCAGTTCCTTCGATTATTGGCAAACTTATAAGTGTTAATATCCTCATTTTAAAACTCAAAAGAATAAAAATGTATAATTTACAGATTGACGTGATGATTAAACTTGTTAAGCTATCCAAGTCATAGTCCTCGTAAGAGTGTTATTACAATATTATTTTATTTTCTCTCTCTTGAGGGACAGGATTATGGAAATCAGAAAAGAAGTTCTCCTAGTAGAGAAAATGATTGTACAAGGCTTGTGATTTGTAAACACAAAATATATGAGTTAAACTCTGAGAAAAGTCTATATTTATTAATATAGAAAATTGATTCACATCTGTAATCTTAGCACTCTGGGAGGCTGAGGCAGTTAGATTGTTTGAGCTCAGGATTTTGAGATAAGCCTGAACAAGAGAGAGACCCCATCTTTAAAAATAGCTGGGCATTGTGCTGGGAGCCTGTAGTTCCACCTATTTGGAAGGCTGAGGCAAGAGGGTCACGTGAACCCAAGAGGGTGAGGTTGCTGGTGAGCTATGATGCCATGGCACTCTACCCAGGGTAACAAAGTGAGACTCTGTTGGAAAAGAAAAATAGGGACTAGAAATATATTTAAATTGGGAACTGCTGAATGCTATGCTGAGGTTTGTTTTTTATTTCATACACTCATCAAAAATGTTGACCTTTAAAATACTATGTTTGATTTATGGGATGGAAGCACAATGATAAACAATACTTACGGTTTTTCTACAACTTTATGTCTGGGCCACCATTCTTGCCAGAAAATTCACGAATGTTTCATGACAAATTACTTTTAGCTGTGTATTTGTTTTATCTTTTCTGTGTATCTGGCTGCAGAAAAGCATAATCCATGTCCTTAATGCTAAGTCATAGATAAACCTAAACCTTGTTTACTGACCTGAAGCTAGAAATTGACCTTCTGGGATCAATTACTATCTGTCTGAAGAAAGAAGCCTTTGAGATAAGCTGGACGATGGATTAAAAGATTTTGAATATTGACTTGTCAGTCTAACTTCAAAACCCAGAAAAGGGAAATTCTAAAAAACTATTTTTTAAAATCAGAAACCACAACTTATTACATATAGACACACAAATACATATAAATACATGTATGTGTATATACGTATGTATGTATACACACAACTCAATTAGCTGAAATCTTTATGCATTTTTAAGTTTAATTTTTCTATTTTTGATTCTGATATTGATCATTACTTTATCCTATTGACAAATGCTTCTACTTTGATGTGCAATCATCTATGTGATGTTAATAAAAGAATTAATAGTATACTGGAAGAATGGAGAATGAAAATAACAATGTTATGATTGAAATTGTCCCAGTGTGTCATAGGCAATGTTAATGGACACTCTGAAGAAAAGCTAGTTCTTCCATGGTCACCCTTCTGTGGCCAGGTCTGCAAACTCAACTCTCTGAGTGTCTGTTAGATTGCTCTTCTTGTCTTTTTATTGTCATTGACTGAAAGGAACCACATTGATCAGATCAGCCTGTACATATAAGGTATGGCAATTGTGTTGAAAGATTTAGATGTTTTGGATGAATTCTCACCAGAAACATATCAAGAAATTCTCTCATATCTTCTGTTTTTCTAGGAGCATAGCTTAAAGATTTAAAGCTAACCCTTGAATTTTGCAGGAAAGTTATAAATATCTTAATGACAGCCCCTTTATGAGGCATATAGAATGAGATCAATAATGTCATCGGTTGGCAGTGAGACATCCAAATAGAAACTCATTTGCTTCATTGATATGAATAAAAAAGGATACCTTATTAGACAAGAATTGTCGTCAAATTGAAAATTTACTTTTAAACTCAGCAAGTAAACTTATAGGCATTCATTCATTCTACAAGCGTACTGCACAAATGTTTATATACATAAGCATAGAGATAGATGTAGACATGGATGCTAATTACCACTTTGTAGCAAAAACTTAAAATTGACTGGATTATACAGTATTAAAGATTATTTATCTTTAAATATACACAGATATAGCTATATGGACACAGGCATATTCATTGACATAGATTTTCTATCTTTCATTTGTATCATCGTCCCATTGGTGATATTATATCTTATGACAGAGTAAGGCTTGGTAGCTTCTATGACATGATGTTTATGTTTGCTGAACATATGCACACATCAAAAGAGCAGCATCAAAGTCTGAAGAATGAGTGTGAGTGGACTGGAAGAATATAGAATTCAATATTTTTAAGAAAGAAAATTGTTATAAATAGGAGATGGAGGAGGTACGAAATCAGAAGCCTTTGACAATATTTCTAAAACAGAAGTCATAAATACGCTACCCACAAAGGTCTGACAATTGAGTTTGTAAAGTTGACATTGTGTGTTTATGTTGGCAGCATTGTCCAAACAGCTCAGTCAGGTTTCATAACCTTGGTGTATCAATGCCTTACGGTTGTGTTACTGTCCACATGTGGCAGGGTCTTGCTAAGTAGTGTTCATTAATTGTTGTTGCATTTCTTTTTTTTTGAGACACAGTCTCAAGGTGTCCCCCTGGGTAGAGTGCTGTGGTGTCACAGTTCACAGCAACCTTAAACCCCTGGGCTCAAGCAATTCTCAGTCTCCCAAGTAGCTGGGACTATAGGTAGCTGGGACTATAGTTATCCCTACAATACCTGGTTATTTTTTGGTTAGAGTTGCCATTGTTGTTTCTTAGCTGGCTCAGGCTGGGTTTGAACCTGCCAGCCTTGGTGTATGGGGCCGGTGCCCTACCCACTGAGCTATGGGCACCACCGTGTTGTTGCATATTTTTGTGTGCCATTTCAAGAACATCAGAGCTTGAAGTAGAGCAAAGAACAAACATTAAATTTCTCATTACACTTGGCAAGAGTAGAAGTGAAATCAGGGACATAGTAGTCTGAGTTTATGGGGATCATTCCATGAAAAAATGGCAGTATACAAATGGATTTAAGGTTTTTCTGAGGGGAGAAAGTGTCACTGATGGAGGGAGGTCAAGGAGGCCAGTAACCAGCAGGACTTATGGAATTGTGTGTCAAGATCACTCTGACTGTGAGAAGCACAGCAGGCCGAGTTAACGTCAATAGAGAAACAGAATAATCTTAACTGAGTATCTTGGCCTGAGAAAGATGTGTGCAAAAATGGTCACAAAGGAGCTCACTGATGAAATCTGTGAGGGAGTTTTTAGCCACCAAACAAGTAGCTGTAGTGGAACACCCTCCCTACTCAACTGACCTGGCCCAAAGTGACTTTTTTCTGTATCCCCAAATAAAGGAAATATTGAAAGGAAGACGTCACAATGACATTCAGGACATTAAGGATAAAATAGCTTTGATGGTCATTCCAGAAAAAAGAGTTCCAAAATTGCTTTGAAGTGTGGACTACGCACTAGTGTCAGTGCATAGCCTCTCAAGGGGAGCACTTTGAAGGTGACCATGGTGATATCCAACAATAAGGTGTGTGGCACTTTTCTAGGCTGAGTTTGCAAACTTAATTTTCAGACCTCATAATTGCAAAGCCATCTTAGAAGCTCAAAACAATGAATTTGATTTTTTGGGGGGGTCGCTCTTGATGATATACTTTATCACCAATGTTATTGATGACAGAAAGCATAATATTATGAGGAAAACTATGAACATCAACAACTATTACTTACAAAATCTTTTATATAAATTGTGTCCTGAAGGTGAGAAAGTTTTAGAAATACCTAAGCCAAGTTTCTCTTATTCTATATTTTCTTTTTCTAATGTATGCTTGGTAAAACTTCTGTATATCTAATGATGCTCATTTAAAATAAGCATAAAATTACATTTCTGGTATATAAGAAAGCAATATCACCATTAAATCGCAGCCTTTTTTTATAACTTGGTGACCCATAAAAATAATTCTGCATCTCACCACTAGTGGAATATGACTCAATAAAATGCACATATGGAGAATCACACACACATAAAAAGAATGATAATCTCTTGAGTTTTTTTATATAACCTTATATGTCTGTTGTTTCAACCAACCTCCAATCTTATTAAGAAAATACTACTATAACATAATACAATAGAGAGTGTTTCCTTGGAAGTAAGGAATTGAGATGTGGCTAAGTTGTCTCAGGTCGTAGAGCCACTGAAGGGAAGAGCAGGATTTGTAGGGGACTATGACAGTTGTCTGTACTCTTAAAACACTACTCATACCCCTCCTGTACTACTCAAAGTGAAAAATAAAACATTTAATGCAGCAAAGTTCAGGAAAGTATATATAATCTAAAGTATTTCTGAGGAGATAGATAAAGTATCATCGAGGTATACATTACAAAGTTTGTTTGATCTCCTTGGCAAGAGAACCCAGTTGATGACCAGGACCAGGAGATACTAAGGGGTGTTACTTCTTTCAACATTAACTCTCTTTTCCTTCTTTCTCTCTTCATCAATGGCAGCTCTAGTACTTATAAATTCATGGTTACTTGATCCCTTTTTCATTTTTAAGATTTTAAGAACTATTTTATTTCTAAAATTATTTCCTCTCTATTGATGCCTACCAAATATTGCTTTCAATTATTTTTAAATTTTATTTGGTAAAAAGGATGGTAATCATGAATTCATTGCTGGTATATATACACAAAGGATTTAGAAGGAGGCTGTCTTAGGTGGAAACCTCATTTATTACCTGTTGTTTTGTTACTGGTATGATTTGGACAAAAGCATTAAATATTCAAAGGTGATTGTCTATAAAGTTCTCATCATTTCCCCCACAATTTAAAGAATGACGATTTTATGGTATGGAATGACTCTAAATGGCCTCCACCAATTTCTTCCATTCCAGTTCATGGCAGTTCATCAAGAGATGAGTCTAGTTTTCCTCCCCTGAATTTGGGCAGGCCTTGTGCCTTGCTTTGGCCTAGAAGATTCTGTTCTCTTGAAAATAAGGCTTTATTGAAAGAAGATTAGACCCAACTATGAATAATGAGAGGCTCTGATAAACAAAAAAGATGACTCATAGAATGCCAAGGTGAATCTCCTCCCTTGGCAGCCAGCCCCCAGGCCCCAGACTGGAGTATGATGACTCCCTGGGCATTCTAGTCCCATCACAGCCCCACTGGGTACAGCTCTATGTGTGACTGCAGCCAAACCATCAGAAAAATAAATTACAGTGTTGTTGTTTTTAGCCACTAGGTGTTGTGATGATTCACAATTTTGCAACAGATAATGGAAACCCTTTTTTTTTTTTTAAACCTTAGAAAGTCTGTGTAATGTAAACTTCATAAGTAACTATGAAAAGTTGGAGTCATTCTTTTCCTCTGATGTAGGGTCTATATTCTTTTAAAACTATATTTATTCTACCTCCAAACTCCTAACAGAGTTCTTGGCACATGATATGTGTTGAACAAATGATGACTGAATAAATGGACCATCTCATGCATATTTGGAGAGTGCAAATATTGCTTGATACAATTTTACTATAGCTTTCTTGAGCAACAGACTTCAGAAACTTTTTATAATCAACCAGAAATAGTTGGACATCATAATCTTTGTGTCAGGTTGCTTCTTTTTCCTTTTCCCCTGACGTGCCATCAGATCATTATGGAGAAAAGACATCTCTAGAAAGAACCAGGTAAGTAATTAAAGAACTAGCAAAACACCTTCTTCAGGCTGAATTGCAATAGACTCTCAAAAGCATTCTACTAAATTTTCTCATCTTTATGGAGCTTTTCAATATTTTGATGAGTCATTTATGGGGCTTTCAATATTTTCTCCCTTATGTGATGTATGATGTTACATGGGAATTCTTATATTGTTTAGTAATTAAGGTTTCCTTTCTTAATTGGAATTAGTATGGTTTGGTAAAATTTTACTTCTTTCTCTTTTACAGTTCTCTATTAAGATACTTGCAGGGTTTTAAATAACTTCTAAACATGAGATGGTTAGGAGTTGCGATTGAAAGTGATACTGTAGATAAATTTATTTCACTTATAATTTTTTGTAACACAGTAACTATTGATTTTTTTAATTTTTGGAATAAAACGTTGCTTGATTTATTAGATACTCTATGGCATTTAGCGTAACTTTTTGAATTTTTACGGATTTCTGTGAAAAGAGGGGAGGATTAGATGTTTTAATTTCTGTTGGACATCTCCTTTAGCAAAGGTGTAATTAGATAGAAAAGTACCAATTTGAGTTTTGCTTTCCATTTGTATTTCAAGTCATATCCTTGGTTGTGTGTGATAGAGACCCACAATAGGTGGTTTTAGAGAGATTGATGTAATTTTTATGTTATGTAACAGTTTGAAAGGAAGTGGTCCTTTGTTTATGTGGTGATGCTAAGGTCATCTTAAGATTCAGTGTCTGCTCTCCCTTGCTCTGCCATCTCCAGAAGAATAGTCCCGTCCTCCTGGTCCAAGAGGACCAGCCACCGTCTGTACTCCTGGCAACTGGATGGGGAAGTTCTTTTAAAGATACCATCTGAATATTTTACACAACAAAGTTGCTTACATCTCCCTTTCCTCATCTAGCCATAAGGGAAGCTGAGAAATCTGACCTTTATATTATGCACACATGGTCAGCTACAAACTAGGACATCTACAGCTGTGAGAGAAAAAGGCAAAATTGTTATTAGGGCCTATAGCTGTCTTGACACAAGTTTATATCTTATTCATTTTATGGGCATATACTACTTTAGATAATCATTTTTTCAAAGAATCACGTGGATCAGAAAGAGGCACTAACCTTTAATGCATGGATCCATGTACAAAAAGATTTGTAAACCTAACAAAAGCCTCATACCATAGAAAATACTCACAGCACTAACAGTTGTACACTCACTTTTTGAATAATGTATCTACCTACTCAAGAAGTCAGTGTCCCAGAAAATCACGTAATTAATACCCTGGACTCATTATCAACCCAACATTTGTCAGGTGGTTGAGGAAAGTTAAGGCTTTATGAAGTGTTACTCATATGGCAATGGTTCAGCAGTTTGCCTCTAGCCTGTAACCGCATGGTTTTTCTGGTTTTGTTCAGCCTGTCCCCTAATATGATTCATTTTGTCCTGGCATAATTTCTTTTTCACACCCTTGAAAAGCATCCATTAAATTGCCACAAGGGTGTTTGCGCTTTTTATTGTTGTTTAATTGGATTTTCAAACAGACTATTCAAGGTCAAGCTAACAAATGGATTTTTCCAGGTCATTTTCCAATTCTGAAAGGCATAGGTGGGCAAATCCACCATCTTCCTACACGTCCCTCAGTACTAGAGATGCATTTTTGTGGGAATAGTTTCGTTTGTTTACAGTATTATTTGATTTACACAAAATTAAAAAATAGGAAATCCATTAAAAATAGGCAAGGGAACAGACATTGAACATTCAGAATAAGCTAACACTCTCGGCAACAGTAAGTGGGATCTGACAGGGTAGGGCCCAGAAAGAAGCCCGGATGTAGTGAAGTGCCCCTTTCTAGTCTGCATTGTAATAAGATGGACATTGACTTATTTTTACCTGACAGAAAAAATTGTATGTATTTATCATACATGATGTACATACACGCACACACATTGAGAAATAATAAACTAGATAAACAACAACGTGAATCACCTCTCATAGTTATCGTGTCTATGGTGAAAACATTTTACATCCCCTTTTTGCACTTTTCAAGAGTGCAATGTATCATTAACTGTGGTCGCCATGTTGTGCAATAGATAGCTCGAAATTATTCTTTCTATCTCACTGAAATTTTGTATCCTTTGAATAACATCTTCCTAACCTAACCCCTCCCCAACCACCTGAGCCTGCCATTCTATTCTTTACCTCTATAAGATTAACTTTTTAGAATTCTATGTATTTTTTGAGTGAGAATTCTTTTTAGAATTCTATGTGTTTTTTGAGTGTATTTTAATATGGTATTTGTCTGTCTTTGCCTGGCTTATTTTGTGTAATATTCTCCAGGTTCATTTCTGTGGTTGCAAATAATAGGATTTTCTTCTTTTATGGCTGAATGTTATTCCATTGTGTAAATATACAACATTTATACATTGTGTAAATACACCACACTAGTATTCCATTGTGTAAATATACCACATTTTCTTTATCCATTGGTGTAGGTTGATTCCATATCTTGTTTAATGTAAATACTGCAACAAATATGGGGGTGAAGATATCTCTTCAGCAGACCAATTTCATTTCCCTTGGCTATGTACCTGATGGTGGGATTGCTGAATCCCATAGCAGTTCTCTATTTAATTTGTTGTGAAACTTCTATGATGTTTTCCATAATTGTTTCCTGCCAACTGTGTGCCTTTTTTCCACATCCTCATCAACACTTAACGTTCTGTATTTTTGATAATAGCCAGTATAGCTGGTGTGAGATGATATCTCTTTATGTATTTCCCTATTGATTTAGTGTTGTTGAGAATTTTTTAATATATCCATCATATTTTGAGAAATGTCTATTCAAGTCTTTTGACCATTTTTGAATAGGGTAATTTGTTTTCTTGTTATCGAGTTGAGTTTCTTATATATTTTGGATATTAAACCTTTATCAGATGTATGGTTTGCAAATGTTTTCCATAGGTTGTATCTTCACTTTGTTGGTTCTTTCTTTTACGGCAGAAGAGAATTTTAACTTGATGTAATCTCCTTTGTCTAATCATGCTTTTGTTTCCTGTGCTTATGGGTCATATCCAAAAGGTCATGACTCAGACTATGTTCTGTCTTTGTTTACTTCTAGTAGTTTCATAGCTCCAGGTGTTACATTTATGTCTTAATAGCGTTTCAGCTGATTTTTGTATATGTTGTGAGGTATTTCAATTTCATTTTTCTACATAGGGATGTACAGTTTTCCCAACACTATCTATTGAAAAGTCTATCATTTCCCCGTTGTCTTGAGACCTTTGTAGAAGACCAGTATATTTGTGGCATTGTTTCTGAGTTCTCTGTTCTCTTCCCTCCGTCTGCATGTCTGTTTGTATACCAGTATTCTGGTGCTGTGGTTACTGCAGTGTTGTAGTATACGATATTTTGAAGCAGGGCCATGTGATCATGTTAGCTTTTTTTTCTTAAAGGTTGGTTTGGCTATTTGGGGTCTTTTGTGGTTCCTTATAAATTTTAGAATTTTTTTTTATTCTGTGAAGAATGTCATAAGTATTTTGATAAAGATTGCATTGAATCTCTAGATTGCTTTGAGGCATATGGACATCTTAACAATATTACTTCTTTCTTTTTAAGTCTTAATGAAATAAATGGATTTATTTCTTTATGTGTGTTTCTTTATATATAATACTCATGGTATCTTAAATACACACTCATGTTATATTCATATATATTTGATATATGTATATTTCTATGTATTGTATAAGTATATATTATATATGTATACATGTCAATACATACATACATATATATCAGTAAATCTCCAAACTTATTTTTTTTGTTTGTTTTTACTACTTAATTGTTTCTTTTTTTCCTTTTTTGTAATAATATATTTAGGGTATAGAAGTCAAATTCTTTCGTATGTATATATTGTATAGGGAAAAGTCTGGGCTTTTAGTGTATTTAATTTAAATCATGCAAACATGGTACATTGTATGACATAGGTAATTTTCCATACTTAATTGCCTCCTGCCCTCTCCCCTTTTGAATCTACAATGTCCACTATATCTCTATGTGCGCCATGTATAGCCACAGTTTAGCCTCCACTTACAAGTGAAAACACATGGCATGTATTTTTCTCTTCCTGGGTTACTTCACATAGGATAAAGGCCTCCAGTTCCATTTAAGACATATTTACTGAGTAGGACTTTATAGTGTGGTGTGTGTCTCTAAAGAGACGTTTTCTTTATCTACTGTTTGCCCATTTTGCACTACTGTAAAGAAAATACCTCAGGCTGGATAAACTATAAGGAAAAGAAGCTTATTTGACTCCCAGCATCTGCCTCTGGTGAGGGCTTCGGGGAGCTTCCAGTCAAGGTGGAAGGTGATGGAAGAGCAAGTGCATCACGTGGTGAGAGCAGGAGCAAGGCAGGAGGTGGTGCCAGGCTCTTTCAAACCACCAGCTCTCACCTGGTAAAGAGAGAACTCATTTATTATCACAGCAAGGGCCCCAAACCATTCTTGAGGGAGCCACCCTCATGACCCAAACACTTCCTACCAGTGTCCACATTCAACACTGGGGGTCAAATTTCAACATCACATTTGGAAGGACCAGACATCCAAACCATATCATTTTGTCCCTGTCTCCCCAAATCTCAGGTCCTTCTCATATTGCAAAAATATAATCACTGTTTCCTCATAGTTTCCCAAAATCTTAACTTTTTCCAGGATCAAGTCAAAGTCCAAAGTGCGAAGCCTCATCTGTGACTCTGTGCAAGTTCCTTACAGCTGTGAGCCTGCAAAGTCACACATCCGAACCTTATCATCCACTCCTCAGTTGATGGGTATTTGGATTGATTCCATATCTTTGAGATTGTGAATTCTGCTATGATAAACATACCAGTGCCAGTGTCTTTTAAAAATAATAATTTATTTTCCTTTGATTATATACTCTCCAGTGGGATTGCAGGATCAAATGGTAGATTAACTTTTAGGTTTTTGAGAAATCTCCATACTTATCTGCATAATGATTGTACTAATTTATATTCCCACCAACAGTGTGTGTTTCCTCTTCACTGCATCTGTGACAACACTCATGGTTTTTGACTTTTTAATAATGGCTATAATAATTGGAACAAGATGGTATCTCATTGTGGTTTTAATTTGCAATTCTCTGATGATCAGTGATGTTGAGCATATTGTCATATGTGTGTTAACACTTTGTATATCTTGTTTTTCTTTTTGTTCGAAAAATGCTTGTTCACATAATTTTGCCATTGTACAAGGAACTCAAGCAACTCAGCAAGAAAGAAACTAACAACACTTTTTGATGTAGCATTTTCAAAATGCTGCTGTTATGGGCTTGCAAACAGAAAGGCCGAGGACTGATCCAGGCAAGAAGTGTGGGGAAAAAAATGTGGGATATACTGTTTGCTCACATCTCCATCTAAACAGCAGCTCATAGCAGGGCAATGGGGACTTTCTCAGGAGTGCATGGGGGGTGCCTGTGCTTCTCTGTTCTTCTTCAAAGACATACAGTAGCTTCAGGTGCCCTTGAAGTTTTCCAATATATCGGCATTCAGAATGGCTCCTGGTTCAAGCTTCTCTAGCTTTGGCTGCCTATGGGATTCCACACAGGTTCCTTTTTTTTTTTTTTTTTAATTAAATCATAGCTGTGTACATCAATGTAATCATGGAATACAGTGTAGTGTTTTCATGTACAATTTGAAATACCCTCATCAAACTGGTTAGCATAGCCTTCATGTCATTTCTTAGTTATTAAGACATTCATACTCTGCTTTAGAAAGATTCACTTGTACCCTTGTAAGATAAACCATAGAGGTGAATCCACCAATCACCCTCCCTCCACCCAACCACTCCCCTCTTCTCCCCCTCCCTATATTCTAAGGCTATAATTAGGTTATATCTTTCCTATGAGCTTTAAATTAGTTTCAAATTAGGGCTGCGTACATTGGATACTTTTTCTTCCATTCTTGAGATACTTTACTAAGAAGAACATTTCCCAGTTTCATCCATGTAAACATGAAGGAGATAAAGTCTCCATCTTTCTTTAGGGCTGCATAATATTCCATGGTCTACATATACCACAGTTTATTGATCCATTTGTGGATCGATGGGCAATTGGGCTTCTTCCATGACCTAGCAATTATGAATTGGGCTTCAATAAACATTCTGATACAAATATCTTTGTTGTAATGTGATTTTTGGTCTTCTGGATATACACTAATAAAGGAATTGTAGGATCAAATGGCAGATCTATTTTTAGTTCTGTGAATGTTCTCCAGATGTCTTTCC